>NC_133650.1:308400992-308589899 GCF_009905375.1 Apium graveolens
GCAATTTTCTGTCCTTCTAAAATGCAATCTTCATGATATTAACCATATTTTTTTATAAACTGTTCTTTTTCATAGTAATTTGGTGGAATACAAGTTAGAGAAAATGCCCAAAATAACCACGCTGCAAACAAGTGCCCATTTTACCCAAGGAGACTCGCATACACTGAATGCGTATGCTAACCTCGCATATAGCACATGCGTGTGCTATGTGTTTTAGCTGCCAATCACAAAGACTGAAGTATCAGGCCGTGGAAGAGGCGGTGGCGGTCGTGGCTTCGGCGTCGGTGGTCGTGGTTATCAAGATGAAGGCCCTCTTGCTGAAGTTGTTGGTCCGTCTCTCTCTCTCTCTCTCTATCTCTATCTCTCTCTCTCTCTGTGTGTTTGTATTTATAGATATGTGTAATTATATGTATTTGTTGATGGATTGATTGTGGTGAATATAGAGGTTGCATCCTTCGTGTACCTCCCTCACACGTCACCTAACCAACTTTTTTATACTATACGCATATGTTGTATGCGTGGCATGTACACGGATTTCTTGTATGCGTGTTCCTTTGGTTATTTTGGGCACTGATTTGGAGCGTGGGTATTATTGGCAGGTTTTAATAAAAAAAGGTTATTTAAAGTTTTCACCCTACAAGTTACTGGTATTTTTTGGGTTTAAAATACATTAAAAAACATTTAATATCCAATGTCGTCTATAAAATCTCACAATGTCACATCACCAATTAGGCATCCTTTTATAACATTTTTGGTATTCAATTTGGTATCGTATCTTATCCAGTATGTAAGAGAAAATATAGAAATCAAGCATGTAAGAGAAAACTCTTGAACCGCAGAATCAGGTAACTTTAAGAAGAATGCTGCTGGCAAAATCTTGGTTGCTGATGATCAATGGAGTTAAAGGGTATGAAACTATTTCATGATAGTATCAAATAAATCTATCAAGGAGCTATGCATATGAACACAATATATCTTAGCAGACACATGTAAGACAAACTACAAAACCAGGTCTTCTTTAGAAGTTGCCTCTAAATTTCTCAAAGGTGCAGTAAAGCCGAGACGATCAAATTGTACTCGATAAATCTAATATGTGATTTTGACATGAGCTTTCTTTGTGCCCCGAATGTTAAAAATTTGAAAAATGCCCTCTTGAGTAATATGTTCTTCCTCCGCCCCTGCCTGGCATGACTCCAAAATCGAGCAACCATTCCCAAAAATCACGCAACCATTCCAAAGTTTGTTCTCGAGCTTCAAACATGGGTATTGGCCAGCACGTGGCTAGTGCATCGCACAAACTTCACAGTCCAAATCCATGATTGTATGGATTCTGATCATCCCATCCCAGTTCGAAATTCATCAGCAGATTGTCAACTGTAGCAAGCTCAGGTTTCTCTATCTCTTCCTGTTGTAAAAGACATGCATGTACTTTAACGCGACTAAGACATTTTGTCAACCCTAAGTAAGTTGTATTGTTATCTTAAATTTTATTTTGTACTTGTAACATTTAAAGTCTGTAAAAATGTCCAAGGAGCAGACTGAAGCCTTTTTCTATAAACAGTGTCAAGCCTAAGAATTCTATTTGGAAGAAGATCAAGAAGATCATGCCTCAGAAGAATTATGAAGAAGTTTGGAGTTGAATAAATCTATTTTAGGAAAAATACTCTAAGTCAAGATCTCTACAAGTTAAAGATTTAATGTTATAGAGAAGTCATTCGAGAACTCCAAAATGACTTATCGAGAAGTCAGGAAAGCTACTAGAGAACTCAGAGATATCGACAAGCCAAATTGAAGAACTGAAGATTGGAGATATCGACAAGTCATTTCTTCACTAGAGAACTCAGAGTTATCGACAAGTCTACATTCATTAGAGAACTCTGAGTTATCGATAAGTCAAGTTCCACTAGAGAACTCAGAGATATCGATAAGTCAAAATTCACTAGAGAACTCAGAGATATCGACAAGATCACTAGAGAACTCTGAGATATCGACAAGTTAATTTTGCTAGAGAACTCTGAGATATCGACAAGTCAAGAAGCCACTAGAGAACTAAGAGTTATCGATAAGTCATAGTGAAGATGTGAAGACTAGAGATCTCGACAAGCCTAAATTCTCTTATAGAGAACTGAAGACCTCTACAAGCCAAACTAAATATAGAGTACTAGAGATCTCGATAAGCCAATATACTTATCGAGATGTCAAGTGTTCTATAGACCTAAACTGGAGATCTCGAGGTATAATCTCAAAGTACAAAGTTGCAGATCAGTTCAATATCCAAGATAAACAATCCAAACAGCTGGATTGACAAGTCTACAAAAAGTAGCTTGAAGAATGCGCAAGATCAATGGTAAAGATTAAATGACAGAGGAAGATCAAAGTGAACACGAGATGCTAAAGATATGCTAAGCCAGAAATGGAAGATCTATTTTTCTATAAATAGAAATGACAAGTGACAGTTTAGAAAAGCTAATAGCATGTCTTATTACACACTGTGTAAACCAGCAGTTAACTAAGTTATAAAGTTAACACTGGTCCTTAGTCAGTTGTAACAATTTAGATCAAATTTCTTGTAACACTCTCAAGAAGAAGCTAAGCTCTTTATCAACAAAGATCCTAGAAATTTTGTAGCAAAACAATCTTAATTTTAATATAAAATTAAGTGAGTTTTGAAGATCCGTGTTCTTTATTTTCTGCAAACTTAAATTTTGCATGAACACATTTCACTACAAGAATTAATTTACTTTGTTCAACCAAGACAAAAACATTCAAGAAAAGTATAAAAACAATAAAACACATCCCCCCCGTGTGTTATTCATTTCCTAACAAGTGGTATGAGAGACAAATCTGAAAGTAAACAGATTCAAGATCTTGGAAGAATGAATACACAAAAAATCATAGCATCAAAATTCCTACTTTTGACAAAACTAACTACACTCTTTGGAAAAAGAAAATGATGCTGTTTATCAGGATGGCCAATCCACTCTACATTCAGATCCTCAAGAATGGACTCTTCATTCCTATGGTTAGAGTTGAGGAATCTACAGATGGAGACCTGGTTATTCCAGCTCATTATGCTCCAAAAGATCCTTCCGAGTATAGTGACCCCGAAAAAGAGAAAGTTTCCCTGGATAGCAGCTTGCAATTAATATTGATTGAGTCGCTTGATAATGTGATGTACAACAACATTGTCAACTGTGACACTGCCAAGCAAATATGGGAAAAGACTGAGATACTTTGTGAGGGAACTGAGGAAGTTAGATCAAATCAAAGAAGGATACTGATTTTACAGTATGAGGGTTTCATGGCTAAGCCAAAGGAAAGCATTACTGATGTGTTTGAAAGATTCAATAAGTTGATAAATGACTTGCAACTTTATGACAAATACTATAAAGCCGAAGAAGTGAATCTAAAGTTCTTGCTTACTCTTCTTGATCATTTGGAACAGAAAATCTCAGCAATCAGGGAAGGGAGAGACTTGAGCAGAATAACCGTGGAAGTTCTATATGGAATTCTCAAAACATATGAACTAGAGATGATTCAAAGGCAATCATTGAGATCTCTAACTTCAGTTGCCTTAACAAGTGAGCAAAGAACAAATGATTCACAAGAGCAAGTCATTCTGGAATTGGAAAATGATGAGTTCTATACTCTTGAAGAACTGGATGAGCTAGATCAGTCAATGGACTATTTGGCTAGAAAATTCTTTAACATTAGAGTAAAGAAGCCAAGATACTTCAAGAGTAAAGGACAGTCTTTCAACAAAGATAGCAGCTGGAAGGAAAAAGGGAAGTACAATTATGATAGCAAGAATTGCTACAAAACTGAATCTGTTGACAAATCTAATATAAGATGCTTCAATTGTGATGAACTACGCCTCTTTGCTACAGAATGCAGGAAACCTAAGAAGGCAAAGAAAGACAAAGCTTATCTTGAACTGGAAGCAAAATATGAAGCTCTTCTGAAAAGCAGCAAAGCAAAGCTTACATTGCACAGGGAAAGAGTTGGGATGATTCAATAATGATGAAGATGAGAAAGTTCGAAACTATGCTCTAATGGATTTGGAGCAAGGTGAATCATCCTCATCAAAAACACAAACACCAACTATACCATTATTGATTCAAATATGAATCAATATAAGAAAACTGTTAAAAAGATAAGCACAAAAATGTTTCACATTCACAGAAGCATGGTTGCTGCTAATGAAGAAGTTAGCAGATTAACAAAGATAAATGAGAAGCTTGAAAGTGAGAAGCAAGAAACTGAATTCTTGTTGGTGGAGCTTGAAGCTTTAAAACAAGAAAATGCTTATCTAAAGAATAAGCTCAAGTGTGCAAATGAAATTGAAGCAGTGCTAAGGGATAAGCTGGAAAAGAATGAAGTGAAGATGAAATCTTTCAGAAATGCATCTGAACTGGTTGGACAGTATCATGAGAAGAATAATCCATGTGCAAATATTGCTATTGGCCTTGACTATGATGCCATGAATGACAAAAAGAAGACTGTAGGTGACAAAGGGAAAACAAAGAAAACTGAAAATGCTCCAACCTTTTTTAAAAGAGGTTAATGCACCTATATTCAAAGCATGTGAAGTTAACTTCAGTGAAGAAGAATTGATTATCAAGAAAGAAATTGCTGATGGAGATAAAGAGAAGAAAACTGAAGAATCAGTTCAGTCTTCCAATACCGAAGAGAAGCTTATGAACAAACAAAGTCCCAAGACCCCTGTTAAAGAAACCAAAACTGAAGATGCAAGAAGAAAAAGAAAAACAGAAATGGGAAAATATGGATAAACAAAAGCAATAATTTCACCTATGTTGTAAATTCTCCTAGAAAGAAGTGTGAAGAATGTGGCTCTGCAAATCAACTAACTCACCTTTGTAAAAAGGTTGTTAGCAAGCCAGCTGAAGGAACTTGTAAATACAAAGAAGCAGATTCAAATGATTCATATTCATTCTGTGACAAGTTTGACTGCATTCCTTGCAACTTGAAAGTAATAAAGAGTTGCCACAAACTGATAGTAGACCTTAAAGAAACAAGAAATGAGTCCACATCAGAAGGAAAACATGCACAACAGTCACTGAATTCTATTTTTTCTAAAATAACTCATTCTATTTCTGCTGAACAAGTTACCAAGAAGAAACTACCCAACACTGCTTGGGTTTCAAAACATACTTAAGACTCATTGTGTGCAGGGCATAGTGTAGAGAGACATCTGGATCATAGACAGTGGATGTTCCAGACATATGACAGGTGGTAAAGCCCTGCTATCACAATTTAAGGGAGAGGCTGACCCTTTGGTGACCTTTGGAGACAACAACAAAAGATTCACAATGGGATATGGCAAGATTATTTCTGAAAATGTTGTCTTTGATAATGTAGCACTGGTAGCTGGTCTTGAAGTGAATCTTCTCAGAGTTAGCAAATTTGTAGACAAAGGCCTTAAGTCTTATTCAACAAAGTAGAATGCACTGTTATCAGCAAGAAAACTGGTAAAGTTGCTCTGAAAGGAGCAAGGAAAAGAAGCTTGTTTGTTATAAATTTTGACTCAACAAATAAGGATGGTGTTTGTTGCTTCTACACCAAACTATCCGAAGAAGTAAACAAGCTCTGGCATAAAAATCCGTCTCACTTGAATTTCAAGGAAATTAACACCTTGTCAAAAAGGAGTTGGTAAGAGACATGCCTAAGCTGGAGTTTGCTCAAGTTGAAGTTTGTGAAGTCTGTCAGAAAAGAAAAATGAAGAAACTACTCAACAGGAAAATCATGAAAATGGAAGCTCATCTCATACACCTGAATTTAATTGCACAAACTCAGGGGGAGAAAGAGAATTTTAAGATACTTGAAGGAAACTTCAACCTTGGGATTATGGTATCCTAAGGGAACTGGTTTTGAAGCTGTTGGTTACACAGATGCAAATTTTACTGGATGCAGGGTTGACAAAAAGAGTACTAGTGGAAGCTGTCAATTTCTTGGACAAAGAATTGTATCCTAGTATAGCAAGAAACAACAATCTGTATCAACTTCTACAGCTGAAGCCGAACACACAGATGTAGGAAGTTGTTGTGCTCAAGTGAGGTATCATTTCATCAGAGAACATGCTCTAAGGGTATCATTGAGCTTATTTTTGTACCAACAAAAAACAATTAGCTGACATTTTTACTAAACCTTTGGATGAAGCAACTTTCACTAGACTCGTAGGTGAAATTGGAATGCTTAACTCTTCATCCTAAGGCAAGAACTCAACTAATGTTTTGTAGAAGATTAATCTCCAGTAAATCAAAATTAATTTGATTAAATTGGAAATTAACTGAAATATGAATTATAAATATTTCAGAAATCTCCGCATATTTGTTTTTCAAATTCAAATTCAACTTGGAAATTTTAAAATTCTAAGTAAACTGCTCAGTTGTTAATTTACATTCTTAATATGTAAAATTAACACAAGGCAGAATAACAAAAACCAAAAGTATATAGAGAACTGAGTTCTCGATAAGTAAAAATTGACTTCTCGACAAGTCATTTTAGGACTTCTCGAGTGAGTCCTCGATAAGTCAATTTACTGACTTCTCGAGTGACTTCTCGATAGGTTTAAAAATGACTTATCGATAAGTCCTTGTAGAGTTCGCTAGTAGTGTTTATTCACAGAGTTCTCTACAAGTACAATTTTTGACTTATCAATAACTCAGAACTGAGATAATTTAAATTAATAAATTATTTTGGTAAAATATTCTTGGAAAATTCATTCTAATTTTATTTTGAATTTATTCAAATAAAAGTTGGAATTAATTCAATCATTTTTGGACAAACTGGGTATTTATTTGACATCTCGATAAGTCAATTTTGAGTTCTCTAAAAGAGTAATTTAAAATGACTTCTCGATATGTACTTCATTTCTTAAAATGACTTCTCGAATGACAAACTCCAAATGTCTATTTTTGAGTTCTCGACAAGTCATTTACTTTTTCTATAAATACCCAGACTTCTCGATACATACACTTACTTACAACTTTCGAGATCTAACGTGACCTAGCTTTCAATCCAAAGTCGATTTCTCTCTCGTTTTTCATCCTTTCTCAGAAATTTTTCTTACCCACTCATTCTTATCAATCAACAATGGCTCTAAATATTGCAAGGACATCTATCCCAGAGAAAGGAACCAATTATCTTACTTTTACTGATGCAAACCAAGCCCCTGATAGTTTCAAGGGGTTTGTGAAACTGTTGGCTGAATCCTATCTTGTAGGTGCTTTGACTGTAAATCCAGTACTGTATCTAGATGTGCTACATGAATTCTGGACTACAGCTGTAGTGAGGACTGATGTAAATAACAGCTCTCTTTCTATGGTGGTGACATGCACAATTGGAGGCTAACTAATAGAATTCAATGACCAAGATGTGAATAGAGCTTTGGGGCTGCCAACTGAGAATCTGGTGGAGGTACCAACTCCTGATGAGCTGACTAAGTTCATGGACCTCATCAACTATGGTGGGAAAATTAACCTGTCAAGCTTAAACATGACCAATCTAAGGAAGGAGGGTCTTTCATCTTTGACTCTGTGGTAAGGGCCTTCACCTGCAGAAAAACAAGATATGACAACATCTCAAGTGTTGTGCAAAAGCTGGTGTATTCAATTGCCCACAACAGACATTTGAATGTTGGTCTATTGATCCTGGAAGAGCTTGCAACCAGGCTAACAATGCCCTTATCAGCTAGAGGTAAGGAAATTTTCTTCCCTAGATTCATTATGTCCACTTTAAATCATAAAGTAGCAGACATACACTTACTGAATGGAATAGATAACACAAAAATAGGCAATTGTAAGCAAGTGTTCAAAATAATATTTAGCTCACTTACTACAAAGAATAAGGTAAATATAGGTGTGAAATTCACTCCATTTATGTTGGAGAGGTTTAGGACTTACCATTATCATATGCCTGGCATGAGATCTAACATACAATCTAGCTCAGCTATGATTCTTGAACCTGTGGAAGTACAAACATAGGAACACCCACAGGGATATTCCCAAGCTGCAACCATTCTTTCAAAACCCTTAGAAGCTAGGCAACCAACCACCTCATCTTCTCAAAAGGATGAGGTGAGTAAAAAGAGGAGAAAGGGGATAAACTTAGTTGTGATAACTGAGAGTGGTGAGAAAATAGCTGAAAGAGAAACACCTCTGGTCAAAAGATCTAAAAAGAGTAAACAAACTGAGCTGACCACTCTAACCTCCTCTACATCCTCCCAACATGATGCAGTTGTAAAAACAACCAGGAGTGAGTCTGCACAGCCAGCACAAGAAGCAATTCAAGTGTATGGTAGGAGGAACAAGGAAGGCACACAATGTGAGGACACATCTCTTGAAGCCCCCTCATTCATTCAGGGGGAGCTGCCAACAGTCACAACTGAGCACCAAACTCTTATGACTCAAATTTCTTCTACTCCAATTCCACTTGAATTCACTTCTCAAGTACACCAAAAATCAAGTGACTTAGCTCAAGAAGCTTCGCTCACCACCCAGACACTTCATTTAGATGGTGAGAGGATACATGCTGGGGTAGACCTTGATGACACCATCACAAATATGGGGGATTCATCAGTCTTTACGGAAGACCCCATGGATACTTCTAATGCACCTTCATGTGCAAAACTGTATTCACAGACTGAAAGGTTGGAGGGTAGTACTCTTAAGGGGGAGCTATCTAAATCCTCTCCAATTCAATTAGAGGTTCCTCAAGAAGGGAAAACTTCCCTCACAACTCTAGCAGAGACTGCCTTGACAGTTGAAGCTAGAAGTACAATTGCACATGATCCTGTCATAGGGGAGGCAATCATAGCACATTCAAGTGCCAGTGTGTTGCAAGACACACAAGGGTTTGAGGCTGGTGTATATGACAGTAACCCAGTCAAATCCCCTCCAATTAAATTGGAGGTTCCCACTACAAGTGGAGGACAACACGCTGTCAAAACCACAGAGCAATCTGTGAGTCAAACCGTGACCCCAGTCACAGGTATTTCTGATGAACCCTCCACCTCACAACCTTAACAACCTCACATACTCTCTCAGTGGCTGCAAGAATCTACTTCTCAACCAACTTTTGTAGATGATCTACTAGTAGAGCAGATATCTGGACTAACCAACATCTCACAGCATCTCCTGACTTTAAATATGAGCAACCAGGACTATCAAGCTATCATGCTTGCTTATAATGAAGAGGTTGAGGAGCAAAAGGAGAAAATTGTCAATGATGCTGAGCAAGATGGAAATGTGGATGCATGGTTGTCTGATGATTTTTCCTTAGAGCTGAATCAAGTTATGGCCAGATTCAGAGAAGAGTATGTTACTATTCTGGGCAGCAATGCAAAAGACTTGAGTCCAGAAGCTGTCTATGATGCAATTACAGATGTATACAAAGCTCAGCTCAAAGCATTTCATCTATTTTATAAGGCTCTTGAAATCAAGATTACTGGTCATGAAGACAGAATCAGAAAACTAGTGAATGAGAAAATGGACAAGATCATACCATCTCAACAGAAGATCTCTTCAAAAATCAAGCATTTTACTGAGCAAATGGCTAGGATGGATCTTGCCTCTATTGAGAAGGAAGTCAAAAAACCTCAAACTATCTTTCATCAATTCCATATAGTGGTCCAACAACAAATTACTCACTCAAATGAGACCAAGGTCCAGCTGGATCAACTTCACCAGAGCAGATTTAAGCCTTCAGCTTTGCTGATGGAAGGGATCAAATAGGCTGTAGAAGAACACTTTGGCACATCTAGCAGCTCATATCAGACTGGATCCACTTCAACAAATCTGCAAATTCAGTCTCTACAGGGTCAAGTGACAGCATTGCAAGACTCCAACTCTTCTCTCACTGCACAAGTTCAGGCTTTGACATCTCTTGTTAAGAGCCAACAAACAGATATCCAAAACCTGGTGGACTCCCATAAACATCTTCAAATGCAGAATTCTATAGCTTTGGGAGCCATCATGGGTAAACTCAACATACCACTACCTTCTTTGCCTGAACAAATAAGGCCTAAAATCCCTACTCCCCTTCTAATGCGTGTCAATAAGACTAAGGGGGAGATAGAGGCTAGGTTGACACGATCAAGGTCATCTCAACAGCAAGTTCAGGGTGCTAAAAAGAAAGCTAAAGAAGTTGATCAAGTCCAGAGTGCTGAAAAGAAAGCTAAAGAAGTTGATCTTGATATGGAGAGACTTATTAGGGCTGCTGAAGGACCTAGTCTGAGTAGAGAGTTTGATGAATTACTCACAGCTTTAAAAGTTTCTCCAACAATAATTACTTCACATACAAGAAGGCTCTGGACAAGACAATTAAATTCATAAGAGTGATCAAGGTCAATCAAGACAACTTTATGCATAACAGGATAGTGATCAATGCAAATGACTATGTGTAATATCCCGTAATTTTTAAAATTAGATTGATAATAGAATAATAGAATAAAAAGTATTAAAATTGGATAAGGACTAGGATTTAAAATTTGAATTAGACTAATGAGCCTAAAATTTGGATCAGATTTTAATATAGATAACTTGTAGGTTAAGATAAAGGGTTTTGTATAGTTATAAACACAAAATATCCGTCTTCCTCGCTTTTTATATTAAAATTCGTAGGGCTTTTAGCCATAAAAATCAGCAGTATTGTAAAATTAGTAGAAAATTCATCGTGAGTCAGAATTCAGTGATCCTGAACTTTTCGGAAAGGTCTTTCCATTCTCTACAACTTTCATGTTTCGTGTTTTTCAAGAAAATATTGTTTAGAGTGTCAAAAAGGCTAATTTCAGAACTGGTCAAACTTTGAGGTAAGTACTTTTTGACTTACTTTTATTTTCGGAAAAGTTTTGATACTCTAATTTTCGAATTTCGTATAAGATATAAGAATTATGTTTCGAACTGTATAAGAAATAAGATACGAGAATCTTTTGAAACCCAGTCTCTACGTTTTCGAACCCGTTCGTAATTTACGCTATAGTTCCGGAACTAGCCTTAGATACCCTTAGTAGGCGCACGAGTGTGCAACTTTAGATACCTATTAAGGGCGCGTAATTATTGAACTTTAGATGCCGACCACTGGCAAAGTGTGGTATAAAGAATAAGAATAAGAATAAGATTCCGGCTACTGGCAAAGTGTGGTCGTAGATCAAGACTGTGGTATTTATAAGAATTATCGTTTCATTCTGTTTTATTTTGTTCTGATCTGTTATAAAATCTGCTCTGTTCTGTTTTAAATTCTAAATTTTAAAATATAAAACTTTGAGTTGGATCTATTTTTAGAAATTATTTTACAAAATTATTATTATTTTGAGAAAAATCGCTTTATTAAAACACCCATTGTTTTCCGGTTAAATAGTTAGTCAATTTGTACTTGCCGAGCTTTGTAGATCACCCCTTACAATTTCAGGTTGCGTTCGAGATTCGAGTTGAATAGCCTTGGAGTTCGAGAACCATAGTTTGGCGTAGATTGACTTTTGGACTTCCGCTTTTAGCTGCGGTTTTGTAATAGTCACCATTGTAATAGAATTTTGGTTTAATAACTGGATTTCGTATTAGTTTTGATTTAGATTTAATGGTCCGGAAGTGCGAGCTGTTACAGTTGGTATCTAGAGCATGCTGTCCTCCGAAATGTGTTAGGTATGAGACTAGTACATTCCATATGATTCGATCTTGAGGACCATAGTTTGACCTTTGGTAGATCAAGGGGTAGACGTGTCACGAATTTTAGGATTGTTGTGAATTTGGGGACCAAATTCTTTTTAAGGAGGGTAGTATGTAATTTCCCGTAATTTTTAAAATTAGATTGATAATAGAATAATAGAATAAAAAGTATTAAAATTGGATAAGGACTAGGATTTAAAATTTGAATTAGACTAATGGGCCTAAAATTTGGATCAGATTTTAATATAGATAACTTGTAGGTTAAGATAAAGGGTTTTGTATCGTTATAAATACAAAATATCCGTCTTCCTCGCTTTTTATATTAAAATTCGTAGGGCTTTTAGCCATAAAAATCAGCAGTATTGTAAAATTCGTAGAAAATTCATCGTGAGTCAGAATTCAGTGATCCTGAACTTTTCGGAAAGGTCTTTCCATTTTCTACAACTTTTGTATTTCATGTTTTTCAAGAAAACATCGTTTAGAGTGTCAAAAAGCTAATTTCAGATCTGGTCAGACTTTGAGGTTAGTACTTTTTGACTTACTTTTATTTTCGGAAAAGTTTTGATACTCTGATTTTCGAATTTCGTATAAGATGTAAGAATTATGTTTCGAACTGTATAGGAAATAAGATACGAGAATCTTTTGAAACCCAGTCTCTACATTTTCGAACCCGTTCGTAATTTATGCTATAGTTCCGGAACTAGTCTTAGATAACCTTGGTAGGCGCACGAGTGTACAACTTTAGATACCTATTAAGGGCGCGTAATTATTGAACTTTAGATGCCGACCACTGGCAAAGCGTGGTATAAAGAATAAGAATAAGAATAAGATGTCGGCTACTGGTAAAGTGTGGCCGTAGATCATGACTGTGGTATTTATAAGAATTATCGTTTTGTTCTGTTTTAATTTGTTCTGATCTGTTATAAAATCTGCTCTGTTCTGTTTTAAATTCTAAATTTTAAAATATAAAACTTTGGGTTGGATCTATTTTTAGAAATTGTTTTACAAAATTATTATTATTTTGAGAAAAATTGCTTTATTAAAACACCCATTATTTTTCGGTTAAATAGTTAGTCACTTTGTACTTGCTGAGCTTTGTAGCTCACCCCTTACAATTTCAGGTTTCGTTCGAGATTCGAGTTGAATAGCATTGGAGTTCGAGAACCATAGTTTGGCATAGATTGACTTTTGAACTTCCACTTTTAGCTGCGGTTTTGTAATAGTCACCATTGTAATAAAATTTCGGTTTAATAATTGGATTTCGTATTAGTTTTGATTTATATTTAGTGGTCCAGAAGTGCGGTTCGTTTCACTGTGGGACAGATAGATGTATGCAGGTGTCCCTAAATTACCTTATCTCAAGGAGGGCATCTGAGTTAGATATCTTTATCAGCAAAGTTAGAGTTATAACTCGTGAAGATACCATGCTATTAACTGTTTGAGAGACACTCAAGTGGCTGCCTTTCCTGAAGTATATCTACAGCCAAACAAGGTTATAGCATACATCTGTCCAACCATCAAACAATTCAGACATTTTCAGATCCCCAAACATTGTGTCATGAGCAACAAGAAGCTTATCATGATCCTAGGAACTGGCTTAAGAGCTAAGAAAAACAAGAACAATGATGATATGGAAATGATAAAGCTACTAAGGAGATATCTGGAAAATGCAGAAGCCAACTTGCCCAAAACACAGTTCAACAAGGATAACTTGGATGATGATGAGCAGAAGAAGAATGATCAAAATCCTTCTGGCTCAAATCCTAGTCAGTCCAGTAAGCCATCTGGGAGCAAGGGTGGAGAGAAGAAGGAGGATGACAAGAAAAATAAAGAAAAGAAGAGAAGAGGTGAGAGGAAGAGCAGAAAGCCTCATGATGATTCAAAAACTCAAACAACCCTAAAAATCCAAACACAACCAACTCAAAACTCAGCTCAACCCAATATATCAACTATCTCGAACATCAAACCTTCCCAAACATCTAAACCAAAATTTCTATACTAACAAACAACCAACTCTTTTCTAAAAATTCCAATCACCTCAAGCCACACCAATCTCAAGAAAATGACAACCCTACCTTTAGCCAAGCCTTCACTAAAATTCAAGCTTAAATCAGTTGGGAGAAAACCTAAGATAGTCAAGCCTACAAAGAAAAGAGAAGTCACTGAAAGGGCCATCTGTAATTGCTTTAAGGAATCTGACTTCCTGCCTCTAAATTGGTGCATCTCAGATGAAGACCATTTCCAATATCTAGCTGAGGAAATTGTTAAAGTCTGGATTGTATCCTTGAGAGAAGTTAGAATTTATTTTGAGGATGGTACATTCACTCTTCTAGACAAAAGTTTAATGGATTCTTTGGCTCCCACAGAAATTAAGAGAGTGATAAGTTTGTTAAAAGATAACGATACTGCTACAAGGGCATGGAGATCATCTCTAGCTGAATGGTTAATTGAAAGGGAGGAAACAAAGAAAAGAGATGAGGATGAAGCTAAAGAAAGAAGAAGGAGGCATGATGAAGAAATAGACATGTTCATAAAAAGATCAGAAGAGTTGAAAGAAAAAGGAATGAGTAGAATTTCTAAAGATGGGAGATTTCTAAACATCAGAGCTAATGGATTCTCAAGATTCTGCCTAGAGGTTCTGGACAATGGTTATCCTAAGGCAGCAAGACAAAAACTTGTAGAAGCCCTAAGTGGAACACTTATCATAGAAGAACTTGAAATTCTTGACCATTTGAAGAATAAACTTAGAGAAGAAGCAGATGTAAAAACAGTCTTTACATGAGTCTTGTAATCATTGAACCTTGTGAATCTTATTATGTACAAGTTGTAATTCTATCAAGCCCTATGTATTAATTTTATTCTCCATCATTTCAAACTTGGGGTTAGTCTTGTTAACAGGCATGAATTTGTGTTTAGCAATCTTCTCACAAATTGGGGGAGATTGATGTAAAAGACATGCCTGCACTTTAACAAGACTAAGACATTTTGTAAACCCTAAGTAAGTTGTATTGTTATCTTAATTTGTATTTTGTACTTGTAACATTTAAAGTCTGTGAAAATGTCAAGGGAGCAGACTGAAGCCTTTTTCTATAAACAGTGTCAAGCCTAAGAATTCTATCTGGAAGAAGATCAAGAAGATCATGCCTCAGAAGAATTATGAAGAAGTTTGGAGTTGAATAAATATGTTTTAGGAAAAATGCTCTAAGTCAAGATCTCTACAAATCACAGATTTAAGGTTACAGAGAAGTCATTCGAGAACTCCAGAATGGCTTATCGAGAAGTCAGGAAAGCTACTAGAGAACTCAGAGATATCGACAAGCCAAATTGAAGAACTGAAGATTGGAGATATCAACAAGTCATTTCTTCACTAGAGAACTCAGAGTTATCGACAAGTCTACATTCATTAGAGAACTTTGAGTTATCGATAAGTCAAGTTCCACTAGAGAACTCAGAGATATCGATAAGTCAAAATTCACTAGAGAACTCAGAGATATCGACAAGATCACTAGAGAACTCTGAGATATCGACAAGTTAATTTTGCTAGAGAACTCTGAGATATCGACAAGTCAAGAAGCCACTAGAGAACTAAGAGTTATCGATGAGTCAAAGTGAAGATGTAAAGACTATATAGAGAACTGAAGACCTCTACAAGCCAAACTAAATAAAGAGTACTAGAGATCTCGATAAGCCAATATACTTATCGAGATGTCAAGTGTTCTATAGACCTAAACTGGAGATCTCGAGGTACAGTCTCAAAGTACAAAGTTGCAGATCAGTTTAATATCCAAGATAAACAATCAACAAACAATCCAAACAGCTGGATTGACAAGTCTATAAAAAGCAGCTTGAAGAATGTGCAAGATCAATATTAAGATTAACTGACAGAGGAAGATCAAAGTGAACACGGGATGCTAAAGATATGATAAGCCAGAAAAGGAAGATCTACTTTTCTATAAATAGAAATGACAAGTGACAGTTTAAAAAAGCTAATAGCATGTCTTATTACACACTGTATAAACCAGAAGTTAACTAAGTTATAAAGTTAACACTGGTCCTTTAGTCAGTTGTAACAATTTAGATCAAATTTCTTGTAACACTCTCAAGAAGAAACTAAGCTCTTTATCAACAAAGAGCCTAGAAATTTTGTAGCAAAACAGTCTTAATTTTAATATATAATTAAGTGAGTTTTGAAGATCTGTGTTCTTTATTTTCTGCAAGCTTAAATTCTGCATGAACACATTTCACTACAAGAATTAATTTACTTTGATCAACCAAGCCAAAAATATTGAAGAAAAGCCTAAAAACAGTAAAACACATTTACCCTCACCCCTCTGTGTGTTATTCATTTCCTAACACTGCCAATGGCACTTTCTCAGATCTGCAGAATCCTTTCTCAATTCCCTCTGGGAAAACAGAACTTGTATATGAATATTGCTTCAGCGCCACCTATTTCTTTCCAATTGCTTCACTGGATTCTTCATCAATCTGCTCTTTCCCTGGTCTGTGTGGTCGTCTTACAGGGCTTTCACGAACATCACCAGGGCTTGAAAATTGCTTTGGAGCCGTCTGTATATCTCCTACTGCTGTACTGGCTTCCTCAACAATTGGCTGTCTCCTCTGTGGTTGTGCTCCTTCCTGGAGGCTTTTTTGACCATCAACTAGACTTGACGATTGCTCAGGCACCGTCTATATCCCTATAAATGCTTCTCTGGCTTCCTCAGCAAATGTATCTTTCCTTTTCATCTGTGAACCGTCTTTAACGATTTCTTTACCAGATCCTGAAGGCATTGTGGAGGCTTCATCAGGGGCCAGATTTGGTGGCTGACTTGTTCCAACACCAACATTGATTAATCCTTTAGCTATCACTAATGAATTCATCTTGTTTTGATACGTTGTATGTATCATATCCACGCATTCAGCTAGCTCGTCCTACATATCGAAAATGTGAAAAACATACAATGTGAATTCCATACAATACTAATACCATTTGACATAATCAATTCGCAAAAAAAATAGAGAGTTCGTTGAACTTACTTTTACTGTGCTGTCAAAATGAGCGTAGATAAAATAACACTTGTAAAATTATTAAGATAATCTGGAAACAGCTTCTCCGAAGTATAGAGGATTGCAGATGCTGCAACAGTTGAAGGCCTGAACTTTGTAAACCTAATGTCTGATTGGAAAATAGCAATCTCATTACTAATGTAATTCGTTAAATTTCCATAAATAAGATAAAAGAATCAGGTATAAAATCTAACCAGTTTGAGTCCAGACGATGATCTTATAAACAGGCAAACGAGTGAAACCTGAAAGCACAGTCAAGAAATGAAGAAAGTAGGGAACAAAGCGAAATGGAAGTGTTTGTTTCGTCTTCCAGTCCAAGGCATGCAAGATATTCATCTCCATTTTCATTAGTCCTTTATTCCCAAACTTCATTTTTCGATCCAACTGCATTTTGTTCAAGATATTACATAAAATGAAGGCCTAATTAGAAGTTACAGTAAACTAATAACAGTACATTAATGTGCAGAATCTACCAGAAAGTCATAGATGTCGAAGTCATTCTCTCTTAATTTCCAAGAAATGGAGTGGTAGCTGATGATAAATAAAGTGAAGTTCTCTTGTTTATTCAACAAAACCTTCTGATAAAATAACATTAGTTAAACTACATCAGTAGCCAGAAACTCATCATCAAGCAAACTTAATTAAACGCTTAAATTCCGAACACACACAAGAAAACTACCTGTTTTACCTGTATTAATGGAAAATCATCAGGAAGAAGATGACTTTAACAAGACTGGAGAAAAAGATGATAAGCACAGACACACAGAGTCACACATACATATATTATACATGATCAAACGAGTTGATTATACTTTGACATACTCTGGAAAGTTACATAGAAATAATAACAGACCATATCATGAATTTTCAGATGATCAGATCAGCACATACACATATAAAAAACTAGTTCATTCTTTTTTCACCTATTAATCTATAAAACGCAACAAATTACGAATACTTTATCGAACTTGTGAATTCTACTCTAACCTAATTTGTCGAAATTCGAGAAATAGAGACACTTAAAATTATCAACACACACACACAATTACAAGACTTAAAGACCAATGTTGAATGTGTATTACCGGTGGTTCTCGAAGCTTCGAAATGACACGGTCAAAGAAGTTGATAACAACACAAGGCACAATAGCATCCATAGTCTGAGGATCATATATCTACACAAATCAAAACAACATAATATAATCGAATATAATTCACTAAAAATAAATAAAGAAGATAAACAAGTAACAACATATAGTAATGAACTAAATATCTTACAGTCTGGTAGTAATCAGGCGCTTGTTCACGATAATGCCTAGCCTTGCTGTTGTTTGAGTACTCCATTACCATTATAAACTCTGATTCAGTGCCAAACATTAACAATCTCTCCGTTTCTTCTATTTCTTCCTGCGTAATCATCTGATCAGTTTCTTCCATTACTCTCTCTCTCTCCCTCTCTCTCTCTCTCTCCCTCTCTCTCTCTCTCTTTCCCCTCTCTCTCTCTCTCTCTCTCTCTTTTGTTGGAGAATGTAAAAACTGAAAGTGATATGTAGAGAGGTGAGAATGACAGAGTAAGTATATATATGCGTGTTAGTGAGCATGATGGAGGAACGTGTGAGTTGGTTAAGTTGGTTACAGAATCGAATCAGGTAAATATTTTTAACCATCGTTAATTACTGTTGTATTTCCATAATTTACCAGGAGTTTATGTACAAATTGACTCTCTTAATTACTTGTGCTTCTATTCCCATTTTCTACCCTATTTTGCATTTTTTTTTCTTAGCTTCAATTTATTTCAGAAACTGTTAAAAGTTCAAGTTAATCCGTTAATATGTAAACTTCGTTTATTAGACTATCTTGGAAGGTTTATTGTGCTCATATATGGGTGTATTTTTTCTATTTATGAAATCAAACTTACCCAAGGTCGAATTAGTAGATTTAGGCATATGATGTAATAATGTGTAGAAGGGGATGAAGTTGTTTCAAGGTTTCAGCAACTATCAAACAATATCGCAAATCATCTACCTTCTACTAATATATGCTTGAGCAAAAAATATAGAAATCGAGTATGTAGGAGAAAGATCCAAACTGCAAAATCAGGTAACTTTACGAGGTATGCAGCTGGTCTAAAATTGTTTGCTCATGATCAACAGAGTTTAAGGGTATGAAGCGACTTCATGTTTAGTATCAAATAAATATATCAATGATCTATGAATACAATTATCCTGAGCGGAATCATGTAAAGACTACAAACTACAGACACAGATGGTAGCCTCTAAATTTCTCAAATGTGCAGTAAAGCTGAGACGGTCAATTTCATGGCGTACTTGGTAAATTTATTTTGTGATTTTGACACGAGCTTTCTTTATGTGGTGTTGATATCTCAGTATAAGTGGCATTTAGCTTTATCTATTGAAAAAAATCCTGAATCCCGTAGGATTCAGGGTCAGAAGATGATTTGTTGTCAGCCTCATGGAATGACTCCCATGGTCTTTGTGCTGCCTCTTTGTTCGTTAAGCCAATATTTTCTGGAAAATTGAGCAGCCATTCCCAAGAATCGCGCAACCACTCCAAAGTTTGTTCTCGAGCTTCAAATATGGGTATTGGCCAGCATCTGGCTATTGCATTGCACAAACTGCACATTCCACATCCGTGACTGTATGGATTCTGATCATCCCATCCCAGCTCGAAATTCATCAGCAGATTTTCAACCAAAGCAAGTGCAGGTTCCTCTATCTCTGCCACTAACATTTTCTTAGGTCCGCAGAAACCTTCCTCAACTCCCTCTGGGTCATCATCACTTGTATATGGAGATTGCTTATGTGCTACCTGTTTCTTCCCAATTGCTTTACTGGATTTCTCATCAGTCGGTCCTTTCCCTGGTCTGTGTGATTGTTTCACCGAGCTTTCACAACCATCACCAGGACTTGAAGATTGCTTAAGAGCCATATGTATATATGTTATTGTTGTACTCGCTTCCTCAGTGACTGACCTTTCCCCCTGTCTCCGTACTCCTTCCTCAAGGCTTTCTTGACCATCACCTGGACTTGACGATTGCTCAGGCATCGTCTGTAATCCTGTAACTCCTTCTTTGGATTCCGCATCAATTGTTTCTTTTATGTATCTCTGTGATCCTTCTTCAATAATTTCTTTACCAGACCCTGAAGGCACCATGAAGGCTTTATCAGGAGCCAAATTTGGTGGCTGTTATCCCAACACCATCATTGATTAATCCTTTAGCTATCACTAGTGAATTCAACTTTTTTTGATACATTGTCTGTATCATATCCAAGCATTCAGCTAGCTCATCCTTCATATCGAAAATGTGAACTTCATATTAATACCATTTGAAATAATCAAATTGCAAAAGAGAAGAAAAAAAGAAAAAGTTTGTGCAACATACTTTTATTGTGCTATCAAAATGTGCGTATCTGGATAAAATAACACTTGTAAAATAATTAGGATCATCTGGAAACAGCTTCTCTAAAGCACAGAGAATTGCAGATGCTGCAACAATTGAAGGCCTGAACTTTGTAAACCTAATTTCTGATTAGAAAATAACAATCTCATTAACAATGTAATTGGTTTAATTTCCGTAAATAAGATAGAATAATCGTTAAGAAATTTAACCAGCTTGAGTCCAGACGATGATTTTATGAACAGGTAAACGAGTAAAGCCTGGAGGCACAATTAAGAAATGAAGAAAGTAGGGAACAAAGCAAAATGGAAGTGTTTGTTTCGTCTTCCAGTCCAAGGCATGCAAGATATTCATCACCATTTTTATTAGTTTTTTATTTCCAAACTTCATTTTTTTATCCAACTGCATTTTGTTCAAGATATCACGTAAAATGAAGACCTAATTAAAATAATTAAAAATTATAGGAAATCAATAGCAGTACATTAATGTGCAGAATCTACCAGAAAGTCATAGATGTCGAAGTCGTTCTTTCTTAACTTCCAAGAAATGGAGTGGCAGCTGATGATAAACAAAGTGAAGTTCTTTTATTTATTCAACAAAGCCTTCTAATAGAATAACATTGGAAATACTACATCAGTAGCCATAAATTCATCATCAAGAAGACTTAATTAAACGCTTAAATTCCAAATACACACAAGAAGACTCAAAAAATGTTCTACATGCATTACTGGAAAATCGTCAAAAAGAAAATGAATTTAACAAGACTGGAGAAAAAGACGATAAGTTGCTGAGACAAACAGTCACACATACATATAATACACTGGATCAAACGAGTTGATTATTCTTTGACCTACTCCAAAAAGTTACATAGAAATAATAACAGATCACATCATGAATCTTCAATTGATCAGCACATACACATATAAAATAACTAGTTCATTCTTTTTTCGCCTATGAGTCCATAACGCTCAAATATTGCACAAACACATTACGAAAACTTATCGAACTAGTGAATTCTACAATCACCTACTTGTTTGTCAAAATTCGAGAAACAGATCCACTTAAAAGTTAAAACTATCAACACACATATAATTACACAACTTGAAGAATGTTGAATGTGTATTATCAGAGGTTCTCGAATTTTCAAAATGACACGATCAAATAAGTTGATAGCAACATAAGGCATAATAGCATCCATAATCCGAGGACCTTATATCTACGCAAGTCGAAATAACACAATATAAATCGAATACATTTCACTAAAAATGAATAAAGAAGATAAATAAATAACAACATATAGTAATGAACTAAATATCTTACAGTTTGGTAGTAATCGAGCGCTTGTTCGTGATAATGCCTAGCCTTGCTGTTGTTTGAGTACTCCGGTAGCATTATAAACTCTGATTCATTGTCGTGTAACAATCTCTCTGTTTCTTCTATTTCTTCCCGCGTAATCATCTAATTTCGTCGAAAAAGCTTCGTCCATCTCTCTCAATCTCTCTCTCTCAAGAGTTTGTTGGAGAATGTGAACCAAAGGGATATATAGAGTGTTGTGTGCACTGTGCATGATGGAGTATGTGAGTTAGTTAAGTTGGTTAAATATTTTTAACTTTTTTATTTACTGTTGCATTTCCAAAATTTACCACATGTTCATGAGTCATGACTCGCTTCATTACTCGTGTTTCTTTTCCCAGTTTCCCCCCTCTCTATTCAGCATTGCTTTTGTTTTTTTTCAACTAACGTAATAAATTGTTACAAGTTCAGGTAAAAGGTAAAAAAATCAGTAAAATTTCTATTCTAACATAATTCCATGACCAAAATGGCATTATTTTATAAAAGTCGACTCAAATTTAAATTATTAACATGATATTTACATCTAATATTTGATTTCAGAAAATATAAATTCAGTAACATAGAATTTATTTATTGTAATATAGATATTCAGGTTTGTTGTAATTAGTAAATACGGAAGTGTTTGTTTCGTCTTCCAGTCCAAGGCATGCAAGATATTCATCTCCATTTTCATTAGTCCTTTATTTCCAAACTTCATTTTTTTATCCAACTACATTTTGTTCAAGATATCACGTAAAATGAAGGCCTAATTAAAAATTACAGAAAATCAATAGCAGTACATTAATGTGCAGAATCTACCAGAAAGTCATAGATGTCGAAGTCGTTCTCTCTTAACTTCCAAGAAATGGAGTGGCAGCTGATGATAAACAAAGTGAAGTTCTTTTATTTATTCAACAAAGCCTTCTGATAGAATAACATTGGAAATACTACATCAGTAGCCATAAATTCATCATCAAGAAGACTTAATTAAACGCTTAAATTCCAAATACACACAAGAAGACTCGAAAAATGTTCTACATGCATTACTGGAAAATCGTCAAAAAGAAAATGAATTTAACAAGACTGGAGAAAAAGACGATAAGTTGCTGAGACAAACAGTCACACATACATATAATACACTGGATCAAACGAGTTGATTATTCTTTGACCTACTCCAAAAAGTTACATAGAAATAATAACAGATCACATCATGAATCTTCAATTGATCAGCACATACACATATAAAATAACTAGTTCATTCTTTTTTCGCCTATGAGTCCATAACGCTCAAATATTGCACAAACACATTACGAAAACTTATCGAACTAGTGAATTCTACAATCACCTACTTGTTTGTCAAAATTCGAGAAACAGATCTACATAAAAGTTAAAACTATCAACACACATATAATTACACAACTTGAAGAATGTTGAATGTGTATTATCAGAGGTTCTCGGATTTTCAAAATGACACGATCAAATAAGTTGATAGCAACATAAGGCATAATAACATCCATAATCCGAGGACCTTATATCTACGCAAGTCGAAATAACACAATATAAATCAAATATATTTCACTAAAAATGAATAAAGAAGATAAATAAATAACAACATATAGTAATGAACTAAATATCTTACAGTTTGGTAGTAATCGAGCGCTTGTTCGTGGTAATGCCTAGCCTTGCTGTTGTTTGAGTACTCCGGTAGCATTATAAACTCTGATTCATTGTCGTGTAACAATCTCTCTGTTTCTTCTATTTCTTCCCGCGTAATCATCTAATTTCGTCGAAAAAGCTTCGTTCATCTCTCTCAATCTCTCTCTCTCAAGAGTTTGTTGGAGAATGTGAACCAAAGGGATATATAGAGTGTTGTGTGCACTGTGCATGATGGAGTATGTGAGTTAGTTAAGTTGGTTAAATATTTTTAACTTTTTTATTTACTGTTGTATTTCCAAAATTTACCACATGTTCATGAGTCATGACTCGCTTCATTACTCGTGTTTCTTTTCCCAGTTTCCCCCCTCTCTATTCAGCATTGCTTTTGTTTTTTTTCAACTAACGTAATAAATTGTTACAAGTTCAGGTAAAAGGTAAAAAAATCAGTAAAATTTCTATTCTAACATAATTCCATGACCAAAATGGCATTATTTTATAAAAGTCGACTCAAATTTAAATTATTAACATGATATTTACATCTAATATTTGATTTCAGAAAATATAAATTTAGTAACATAGAATTTATTTATTGTAATATAGATATTCAGGTTTGTTGTAATTAGTAAATACGGAAGTGTTTGTTTCGTCTTCCAGTCCAAGGCATGCAAGATATTCATCTCCATTTTCATTAGTCCTTTATTTCCAAACTTCATTTTTTTATCCAACTACATTTTGTTCAAGATATCACGTAAAATGAAGGCCTAATTAAAAATTACAGAAAATCAATAGCAGTACATTAATGTGCAGAATCTACCAGAAAGTCATAGATGTCGAAGTCGTTCTCTCTTAACTTCCAAGAAATGGACTGTCAGCTGATGATAAAAAAGTGAAGTTCTCTTATTTATTCAACAAAACCTTCTGATAGAATAACATTGGAAATACTACATCAGTAGCCATAAATTAATCATCAAGAAGACTTAATTAAACGCTTAAATTCTAAACACACACACAAGAAAGACTCGAAAAATGTTCTACATACAAAACTGGAAAATTGTCAAGAAAAAAATGAATTTAACAAAACTGGAGAAAAAGACGATAAGTTACTGAGATAAACAGTCACACATACATATAATAAACTGGATCAAACGAGTTGATTATTATTTGACCTACTCCAAAAAGTTACATAGAAATAATAACAGATCACATCATGAATCTTACACATATAGAATAACCAGTTCATTCTTTTTTCGCCTACTAGTCCATAACGCTCAAACATTGCACAAATACATTACGAAAACTTATCGAACTAGTGAATTCTACAATCACCTACTTGTCTGTCAAAATTCGAGAAACAAATATATTTAAAAGTTAAAACTATTAACACACACATAATTACAAGACTTGAAGAATGTTGAATGTGTATTACAGGGGTTTCTCGAATCTTCGAAATGACACGATCAAAGAAGTTGATAGCAACATAAGGCACAATAACATTCGTAGTTCGAGGACCATATATATACGCAAGTCGAAACAATACAATATAAATCGAATATAATTCACTAAAAACAAATAAAGAAGATAAACAAGTAACAACATATAGTAATGAACTAAATATCTTACAGTCTGGTAGTAACCGAGCGCTTGTTCATGATAATGCCTAGGCTTGTTGTTGTTTGAGTACTCCGGTAGCATTATAAAATTTGATTCATTGTCGCGTAACAATCTCTATGTTTCTTCTATTTCTTCCCACGTAATCATCTGATTTTGTTGAAAAAACTTCGTCCATCTCTCTCAATCTCTCTCTCTCAAGAGTTTGTTGAAGAATGTGAATCGAAGGGATATATAGAGTGTTGTGTATACTGTGCATGATGGAGTATGTGAGTTAGTTAAGTTACTGTTACATTTCCAAAATTTACCACAAGTTCATGAGTCATGATTCGCTTCATTACTCGTGCTTCTTTTCCCAGTTCCCCCCTCTCTACTCAGTATTTCTTTTGTTTTTTATTCAATTAACCTAATAAATTGTTACAAGTTCAGGTAAAAGGTAAACAAATCAGTAAATTTCTATTCTAACATAATTCCATGACCAAAATGATGTTATTTTATAAAAGTTGACTTAAATTTAAATTATTAACATGATATTTACATCTAATATTTGATTTCATAAAATATAAATTCAGTAACATAGAAGTTATTTATTGTAACATAGAGATTCAGGTTTGTTGTAATTAGTAAATACGGAAGTGTTTGTTTCGACTTCCAGTCCAAGGCATGCAAGATATTCATCTCCATTTTCATTAGTCCTTTATTTCCAAACTTCTTTTTTTATCCAACTACATTTTGTTGAAGATATCACGTAAAATAAAGGCCTAATTAAAAATTACAGGAAATCAATAGCAGTACATTAATGTGCAGAATCTACCAGAAAGTCATAATAGATGTCGAAGTCGTTCTCTCTTAACTTCCAAGAAATGAACTGCCAGCTGATGATAAACAAAGTGAAGTTCTCTTATTTATTCAACAAAACCTTCTGATAGAATAACATTGGAAATACTACATCAGTAGCCATAAATTCATCATCAAGAAGACTTAATTAAACGCTTAAATTCTAAACACACACACAAGAAAGACTCGAAAAATGTTCTACATGCAAAACTGGAAAATTGTCAAGAAGAAAATGAATTTAACAAAATTGGAGAAAAAGACGATAAGTTACTGAGATAAACAGTCACACATACATATAATAAACTGGATCAAACGAGTTGATTATTATTTGACCTACTCCAAAAAGTTACATAGAAATGATGACAGATCACATCATGAATCTTCGATTGATCAGCACATACACATATAAAATAATGTTAGGTATGAATACAACACAGAGAGGGGGTGAATGTGTTTTGGCTTAAATGTTTGATTTTTGATCGACTTAGGCTTTAGGAGTTGGTTGTTATCAATGATTTAGTAGAATAGATGTTAAACATAAATAACTGTGCAAATATGTAAAACAAAGATCTTCAAAACTCACTTAATTTTATATTAAAAATCAAGCAGTATTTTGCTACAAAATCTCTAAGTTCTTGTTTTAGAACTTAGCTTCTGTCTTGAGAGAGAGCACACAATTTTCTATCTAGATAATTTTTTTTTTAACTAGAGGACCAGTGTTAACTTTATAACTCAGTTAACTGCTGGTTTACACAGTGGATAATAAACATGCTATTAGCTTTTCTAAACTGTCACTTGTCATTTCTATTTATAGAAAAGCAAATCTTCCATTTCTGGCTTAGCATATCTTTAGCATCCCGTGTTTACTTTAATCTCCTCTGTCAGTTAATCTTTGTCATTGATCTTGCACATCTCTCAAGCTGCTTTTTGTAGACTTGTCAATCCACCTGTGTGAATTGTTTGTTGATCTGCAACCTTAAATATTAAACTGTTCTGCAATTCTGTACTTAGAGAAATTTCTTCACTTCGAGATCTCCAATTAAGCTGTAGAGAACTTGACATCTCGATAGGAATTATAACTTGTCGATATCTCTGAAACTTCATTGTTGACTTGACTTATCGACAACTCTAAGTTCTCTAGTGAATTTTGGTTTATCGATAACTCAGAGTTCTCTAATGGACTTTGGCTTATCGATAACTCAGAGTTCTCTAATGAATGTATACTTGTCGATATCTCTGAGTTCTCGAATGGGTATCTGACTTATCGATATCTCCAATAGTATTTCCTGAGTTCTCGATAGACAATTCTTGAGTTCTCGATAGACAATTCCTGAGTTCTCGATAGGTCTTTCTGAGTTCTCGAATGACTTCTCTATAACACTAATTCTGTGACTTGTAGAGATCTTGACTTAGAATGTTTTTCACCAAATAGATTTATTCAACTCCAAGCTTCTTCATAATTCTTCTGAGGCATGATCTTCTTGATCTTCTTCCAGATAGAATTCTTAGGCTTGACACTGTTTAGAGAAAAATGCTCCAGTCTGCTCCATTTATATTTTACAGACATTAAGTGTTACAAGTATGAATTACAGATTAAGGTTACAGCACAACTAATCTTAGGGTTTTCCCCAAGCTTAACTGGTTGCTAATGACATTGTCAGCATCAGTAATCTTTGACATCATCATGTTAATGACATTGATAGCTTCAGTAATCTTTGACATCATATCATTGAAGATTAATGACATTGTTAGCTCCAGTAAACTTTGACATCATCTATTATATATTACAATCTCCCCCAACTTGTTCATTATGAAATTATGCACAAGTTCTGATTGATGATGTCAAAACTTTAACTAAATGCAGAAACCAAAACCAATCTTCCCATCAGGTCTTCTTTTGTTGAGTTGCATTTAGATTTATTCAACATCCATTAGCTATTTTGGCATTTAGATATATATATATATTCTCCCCCTTTTTGACATTATGTCCAGGAAGAATGATCCAGCTAAATGCACCTTGTTCGAGCTGCTGTCATTGTCCTTTTGAAACACTGTCTGCATCTTCAAGCTTCATTGAGATTCATGGTGATGAGTTAAAAAAAATGAAGTTTCAATTGGATCTGCAGAAAAAGTCTGTTAGTGATAAAAGTCCTAAGCTCTCTGTATTTGTAAATGCTTATGGGACTCCACTAGGGCCTGAATATCATGTTGTTGACTCTCAACCAATGCGGTTAGAGCTCTGACTTGTGAAGATAAATCTGAATTGGAAGCTTGAAGTGAAGAAAATTGATCTTGAAGTTCTTGTATTTGAGGAGTAGAAGTTTTGGCTGAGATGGACCCAAGGTTTTCATCAACAGCTTTTTTGACACCCTCCATGAGAAGAAATGAAGGCTCATACCTAGCAGTATGCATTTGATTTAGCTTTGCCCTGGTATTATTTGAATTTGTGATATGAGCTTGAACTTGATCAAACAGGGCCTTGAAAGAACTCCTCATATTTTAAACTTCCTTCTCAATGGAGGCCAGATCCATCCTTGACATTTGCTCAGTGAAAGACTGGAATTGATTCTTGATGTCCTTTTGAGAAGGCACAATGTCATCCATCTTTTCCTTGATCAGCTTCCTGATCTTATCTTCATGTCCAGTCAATTTTACTTCAAGGGCCTTTCCAAAGAGATGGAAAGCCTTGAGTTGAGCTTTGTGCACATCTATTATGGCATCATAGACTTCAGGAGGAGTGAGAGATTTAGCATTGCTTCCCATGATAGTGATGTACACCCTCCTGAATCTAGCCAAAACTTCATCCATTTCCGCCACATGATCATCAGACAACCAGGCATCTACATTTCCATCTTCTTCAGCCTTATCTACTATCTTCTCCTTCTGTTGTTCAACCTCTTCATTGAAGCATAGCAGTATAGCTTGATAGTCCTGGTTCCCCATGTCTGAAGTGAACAATTGCTGAGAGAGATTTTCCAGGCCTGATATTTGATCTACCAACATATCATCAACTGTAGAAGGCTGAGCTTCCATATTTTGTAGCCATTGAGCCATGACATGTGGTTGGCTGGATTGAGATGTGGATGGTTGCTGAGAAATGTCCAGATTACCACCTGTGACTGAAGTCACAGTTTGACTCACAGATAAATATGTGGTTTTGACAGTTTGTTGTTCACCACATGTAGTGGGAACCTCCATTGGAATTGGAGAGGATTTGACTGGGTTACTGTCATGTATACCAGCCTCAAACCTTTGTGCACCTTGCAGAGCACTGTCACATAAATGTGATGAACTTGCCTCTCCCATAACAGGGTCATTGGCAGTTGTACTCCTAGCTTCAACTATCAAGGCAATTTCAGCTAGGGTTTTGAGGGGAGTTGTTCCTTCTAGAGGAACCTCCAATTGAATTGGAGAGGATTTAGATAGCTCTCCCTCAAGAGTACTACCCTCAAACCTATTCATCTGTGAAGATGATTGTGCATATGAAGGTGCAAGAGTGACAATGGGGTCTTCAGTAAAAACTGATGAAACCCCCATGTTTGTGATGGTGTCATCAAGGTATACCCCAACTAGTAGCCTCTCACCATCTAGATGTTGGTTCTGGGTGGTGAGCACAGTTTCATGAACCATGTCACTTGAGTGTTGGTGAACTTGAGAATCAGATTCAAGTGCTCTATATGATGAAGAAATTTTGGAGATTAGTGAAGTTTGCTCAGTTGTGAGTGTTGGAAGCTCCCCCTGAATGGATGAGGGAGCTTCAAGTGATGTGCCCTCACTGTGTGTGCCATCCTTATTTCTTCTACCATACACTCTAGGTGCAGGTTGTGCTGACTCTGTACATGATGCATCGGGGTGAATGCTCTTTTCAATAGATACACCCTGTTGAGAGAATGCATCCAGTAACTGTTTACTCCCCATTTGTTCAACTCTGCCCTTTTGGGAGGACACAGAGGTGTCTAGAGTGGTCAACTCTGGTAACTTACTCTTCTTTGGTTTCTTGACCAAGGGTGACTCTGGTTCAGTTTGAAATATTTCACTCTCATTTACAACAACAAGGGTTGGTTCCTTTCTCTTCTTTTTACTCACTTAAGTCTTTTGAGAGACTAAAGTGGTTGGTTTGCTAACATCTAGTGGTTTAAAAGAAAGGGCTGCAGACTTGGAAGGTCCCTGTTGGTGGGCCTGTGTTTGTGCTTCCACAGGCTCAGGAACCATAGCTGAACTAGCAAATTTAGGAGCCCTCATGTCTGGCATAGGGTAAGGATAAGTCCTGAATTTCTCCAACATAAATGGAGTGATTCTGAGACTTACACTCACCTTATTCTTTGAAGTAAGTGAGCCAAATATGATTTTGGACACTTGCTTGCAATTGCCAATTCTACTACTATCAATACCAGCTAACAAATGTATGTCATTTACTTTATGAGCTAAAGTAGACATAATAAACCTTGGCAAAAAGATTTTTTACCTCTATTCTTCAAAGGCATAGTAAGCCTGGTATCCAGCTCCTCCAGAATTAGAGCCCCAATATTCAGATGCCTGTTATGAGCTATTGAGAACACCAGCTTCTGCACCACACTTGAGATGTTGTCAAAGCCAGTTTTTCTGCAAGTGAAAGCCATCACTACAGAATCAAACACAAAGGACCATTCCTTCCTAAGGTTTGTTCTGTTCAGGCTTGCCAAATTGATTGAGCCACTGTAGTTGATGAAGTCCATGAATTCACTCAGCTCATCTGTAGTTGGCATCTCTCCATAATTCTCAGTTGGCAATCCCAGGGTTGTATTCACATCAGCAGCTGAAAACTCAATTTCCTGGCCTCCAATTGTGCATGTGACCACCATAGAAGTAACATTCTCTAGAACAACTGTCCTAGTTATAGCTGATGTCCAAAATTCATGAAGAACGTCCAAATATAGCACATGACTTACAGTTAAAGCACCTGCAATATAGGATTCAGAAAGAAACTTCACAAACCCCTTGAAACTATCAGGGGCTTGGTTAGCATCAAGAAAAGCAATAAAGTTAGTTCCCTACTCTGGAATGATAGCTCTAACAATGTTTTGTGCCATTGTAGTGTATAGAAGTAGTGGGTAAGAAAAAGTTTTGAGAAAGGAGCAAAAACGAGAGAGAAATCGCCTTTTGTCTGAAAGCTAGGTCACTTGAGATCTCGAGAAAGTGTAAGTACAGTGTATGTATCGAGAAGTCTGGGTATTTATAGAAAAAGTAAAATACTTATCGAGAAGTCAAATAAACGTTTGATATTAAACTTATCGAGAAGTCAAAGATGACTTATCGAGAACTCTGATAAATTCCCAATTTGTCCGAAAATGGACTAAAATAATTCTAATTTATTTGAATTAAATCAAATTAAAATCAGAATAAATTTTCCAAAAGTATTTGTCTAAAATAATTCAATGAATTAAATTATTTTAGTTCTGAGTTATTGATAAGTCTCAAAATATCCTTGTCGAGAACTCTGTGAATTAACACTAGTAGAGAACTCTACATGGTCTTATCGATAAGTCATAATAGAGCTTATCGAGAAGTCATTCAAGAAGTCTGTAAATAGACTTATCGAGAACTCAGTTCTCTATACCTCTGAGTACTGTTTTTCTGCCTTGTGTCAATTTTACACATTTAAGATGTAAATTAACAACTAAGCAGTTTACTTAGAATTTTGAAATATTCTAAGTTAATTTTTTTTTGAGTTTTTAAGAAAGATAAATATACAGAGATTCTGAAATATTTATAATTCATATTTCAGTTAATTTCCAATTATATCAAACTAGGTTGATTTATTAAAAATTAATCTGCTGCAACACATTAGCTGAGTTCTTGCCTTAGGATGAAGAATTGAGCATTTCAATTTCACTCACAAGTCTAGTGAAGGTTGCTTCATCCAAAGGTTTAGTAAAAATGTCAGCTAATTGTTTCTCTGTTGGAACAAAAATGAGCTCAATGGTACCATTTGTAGCATGTTCCCTGATAAAATGGTACCTAACATCAATGTGCTTTGTTCTAGAATGATTAACTGGATTGGCTACTATAGATATGGCACTAGTATTGTCACACATAATAGGAATTTTGTGTAACACTAGACCATAGTCCATTAGTTGATTTCTAATCCAAAGCACTTGAGCACAACAACTTCCAGCAGCTATATATTCAGCCTCAGCTGTGGAAGTTGACACATATTGTTGTTTCTTACTATACCAGGATACAAGTCTTTGACCAAGAAATTGACAGCTTCCACTAGTACTTTTCCTATCAACCCTGCATCCAGCAAAATCTGCATCTTTGTATCCAACAGCTTCAAAACCAGTTCCCTTAGGATACCATAATCCCAAGTTTGGAGTTCCCTTTAAGTATCTGAAAATCCTTTTTACAGCCATCAAATGTGATTCCTTTGGATTGGCTTGAAATCTGGCACACAGACAAGTAGCAAACATGATGTCTGGTCTACTAGCAATCAAATACAGCAATGATCCAATCATCCCTCTATAGCTTGAAATATCCACACTCTTGCCTTTCTTGTCTTCATCCAACTTGGTTGCTGTAGACATTGGTGTAGATGCTGGTGAGCTATCCACCATACCAAATTTCTTCAATAAGTCATTCACATATTTGGTTTGGCTGATGAAAATACCATCACTTCTTTGACTAACTTGAAGGCCAAGGAAGTAACTCAATTCTCCCATCATGCTCATTTCATACTCACTCTGCATTAGCCTAGAGAATCTTTGACAAAACTTTTCATTTGTAGATCCAAAGATGATATCATCCACATAGATTTGAACTAGGATCATATCTTCACCATGCTTCTTGTAGAAGAGAGTCTTATCAATAGTACCTCTGGTAAAACCATGTTTGAGTAGAAATTCTGACAGTGTGTCATACCAGGCTCTAGGTGCCTGTTTCAGTCCATATAGAGCCTTCAGTAATTTGTAAACAAAGTTAGGGAATTCTGGATCTTCAAAGCCAGGTGGCTGTTGCGCATAAACTTCTTCTTCTAGTTCACCATTAAGAAAAGCACTCTTGACATCCATTTGATACACCTTGAAATTTGAGTGTGCAGCAAATGCCAGAAAAATTCTTATTGCTTCTAGTCTTGTAACAGGAGCAAAAGTCTCATCATAGTCAATTCTCTCTTCTTGTGAATAGCCTTTAGCAACCAGCCTTGCTTTGTTTCTTGTAACAATTCCATTTTCATCCATTTTGTTCATGTACACCCACTTAGTTCCAATTATGCTTCTATTCTTTGCTACAGGAACTAATTTCCAAACTTTGTTTCTCTCAAACTGATTCAGCTCCTCCTGCATAGCACATATCCAATCAGGATCCAATAGGGCTTCTTCAGTTTTCTTGGGCTCTACTTGAGATAGAAAATATGCATGTAGGCATTCATTAGCAGTTGCACTTCTAGTTCTCACACCAGCTGAGGGATCACCAATAATAGCTTCTACTGTATGACTCATATCCCACTTTCTAGTGTGTGTCTGTTAACTAGTGCCTTCATCATTTTCTTCAGTATTACCATGATTGTCATTTTTATTCTCTCCTTCTCCCCCTGAGTTTGTACCATCAAATTCAGGTGTCTGAAGAGAGCTTTCATTTCCATGATTTTGTTCAGAGGTTTCTTCATTTGTCACTTGTTGTGTCACAACTTCATCTTCCTCATCAGAATCACTATCAATGGTTAGATTTTCAAATGCAAGGGCTTCAGCATCATTTACATCAAGGCATTCCAAGCCTGGACACTTGTCATCATCGAAAGTCACATCTGTGCTTTCCATAATTTTCTTTTGATCAATCACATAAACTTTGTAGGCTGTTCTTTCCAATGAATATCCCAGAAAAATTGCTTCAAACACTTTAGAGTCAAATTTCCCCACATATTCAGAGTTGTCTTTTAGAATATAACACTTGCTTCCAAACATATGTAGATGCTTCACTGTAGGCTTCCTGTTAGACATGATTGAGTAAGGTGATTTTCCATGAGCTTTGTTTATGAGATATCTGTTTTGAGTGTAGCATGCAGTATTAACAGTCTCTTCCCAAAAACTAGTTGGCAACTGAGCATCTTGTAGCAAAGTTCTAGCAGCTTCAATCAATGTTCTATTTTTTCTCTCAACTACTCCATTCTGTTGAGGTGTTCTAGCTGCTAAAAATTCTTGAACAATGCCTTTGCTTTTGCAGAATTCACTTAATGGTGAGTTTCTGAATTCTGTTCCATTATCACTTCTCAATCTTTTCACACTAACTTTTCCTTCAGCTTGCTTCTCAATTTTCTTGATGTGCTCAATTATAATGTTTGGAGTTTCATTTTTAGAGTACATGAACTCAACCCAAGTGTATCTTGAAAAATCATCAACCATGAAAAGGGCATATTTGTTCCTTGAAATGGACAAGATATTTACTGGCCCAAACAAGTCCATGTGAATAAGTTGCAGAGGTGCACTTATGGAATTCACAGATTTTGACTTGTGACTTGATTTTTTCATCTTTCCTTTCTGACAAGCTTCACAAACTTCCAGTTGAGCAAATTCCAGACTGGGCATGTCTCTCACAAGCTCCTTCTTGACTAAGGTGTTGATTGCTTTGAAATTCAGGTGAGATAGCTTCTTATGCCATAATTTGCTTTGCTCTTCTGATGTCTTGGTGTAGAATAGCACACTCCATCCTTATTTATTGAGTCTAAGTCTGCAACAAACAAGCTTCCCTTTCTTACTCCTTTAAGAGCGATTTCACCAGTCTTTTTGCTAATAAAAGCACAATCTTCTTTGTTGAAAACAACTTGAAAACCTCTGTCTGCAAATTGACTAACACTTAGGAGATTTACTTCTAATCCAGCAACTAGTGCTACATCTTCAATGACAACATTTCCAGAAACAATCTTGCCATATCCCATTGTGAATCATTTGTTGTTGTCTCCAAAGGTCACCAAAGGGCCAGCCATCTCCTCAAATTGTGATAGCAGGGCCTTATCACCTGTCATATGCCTGGAACATCCACTATCAATGATCCATATGACCTTCTTTCCTTTGCCCTGCACACAATGAGGATTGATTGTGTTTAGCTACCCAAGCTGTGTTGGGCATTTTCTTCTTGTTAACTGATTTTGCAGAAGTAGAATGAGAATTTTGAGATAAAATGGAATTCATAGACTGTTGAGCATTTTCCCTTTCAGATACATAACCAATTTTTGATTCTATGAGATCAATTCTCAATTTTTGGCAACTCTTCATCACTTTCATGTTGCAGGGAATGCAGTCAAACTTGTCACAGAATGAATAGGGATCATCAGCCTTAGCTTCATTGTACTTGCAGACTCCTTCAGGTGAATTGCTAACAGTCTTTTTATAAAGATGAGTTAGGTGATTCATTGATCCACAATTCTCACACCTCTTTCTAGGAGCATTGGCAACATAAGCAAAATTATTGCTTTTGTTTATCCCAATCTTTCCATTTCTATTCTTCTTTTTCTTTTTGACATGTTCAGTTTTAATCTCCTTCACAGGCTCCTTAGTTTCTTGATTGGCTTTTGGTGTTTTAACAGAGATGGAAGACTGAGTTGTCTCATCATTTTTCTTTTCCTTGTCCTCATCAACTATCTCATATTTGATGATCAACTCTTTTTCACTGAAGTTCACTTCACATGCCTTGAACAAAGGTGATTCAACCTTCTTCAAAATAATTGGAACATCTTCAGTTTTAGTTGATTTTCCTTTGTCACTGATAGACTTCCTTTTGTTGTTCAAACCCTCATAATCAAGACCAATGGCAATGTTTGCACATGGCTTGTTCTTTTCATGATATTGGCCAATCAAATCAGAAGCATTTTTGAAGGATTTCAGCTTCACTTCATTCTTCTCCAGCCTTTCTCTCAATACTGCTTCAATTTCACTTGCACACTTTATTTTATTCTTTAAGTATGCATTTTCTTGCCTAGCAGCATCAAGCTCAACCAGTAACAATTCAGTCTCTTATTTTTCACTCTCAAGTTTTTCATTGATCTTTTTCAATCTGCTAACTTCCTCATTTGCAACAACCATGCTTGTATGAATGTGGAACATTTTTGTGCTCATCTTTTCAACAGTTTCCTTATATTGACTCACATTTAAATCAATTATGGTAAGAGTTGGTACCTGTGATTTAGATGATGAAGAGTCTCCTTGCTCCAAGGCCATGAGTGCATAGTTCCCAACTTCTTCATCCTCATCATTATCTGAATCATCCCAGCTCTTGCCCTCAGCAATATATGCTTTCCCTTGTTGCTTCTTTAGAAGAGCATCATACTTTGCTTTCAATTCAAGATAGGCTTTGTCTTTCTTTGCCTTCTTGGGTTTCCTACATTCTGTAGCAAAATGGCCCAACTCATCATAATTAAAGCACCTTATATTTGATCTATCAATATATCCAGTCTTGTATCCATTTTTGCTATCAGAAGTGTACTTCCCTTTTCCTTTCCAGCTGCTGTCTTTGTTGAAGGACTGTCCTTTACTCTTGAAAAATCTTGGTTTCTTCACTCTAATGTTAGAGAATTTTCTAGCCAAGTAAGCCATTGATTTGTCTAGCTCATCAAGTTCATCAAGAGTGTAGAATTCATCTTCTTCATCCAATTCCAGTATGACTTGCTCTTTAGTGCCATTGACTCTTTTCTCACTTATAGAAACTTCTGGAGTTTGGGATCTTTGCTCATCATTAGAGGTCTGGCCATCATTCACAATTAGTGCACTTGAGCCGTCCAGTACATATCCTTGACCAGTCCTTAATGATTTCTTTTGAATCATTTCAAGTTCATAAGTTTTCAGAACCCCATAGAGCACTTCCAGTGTGATTCTACTCAAATCCCTTCCTTCTCTGATTGCAGAGATCTTTTGTTCCAAATGGTCAGGGAGGGTAAGCAAGAACTTCAAATTCACTTATCCGACATCATAAAATTTATCATAAAGTTGCAAGTCATTTATCAGCTTATTAAACCTTTCAAACACATCAGTAATACCCTCCTTTGGTTTAGCCATAAAACCCTCATACTGAGAAATCAATATCCTTCTTTGATTTGACCTAACCTCCTCAGTTCCTTCACAGAGTATCTCAATCTTTTCCTAGATCTGTTTAACAGTGTCACAGTTGACAATATTATTATACATTACATTGTCAAGTAACTCAATTAGTATCAGTTGCAAAGCACTATCTAGGGAAACTTTCTCTCTTTCAGGTTCAGTATACTCAAAAGGATCCTTGGGAGCATAATGAGCTGGAATAACCATATCTCCATCTATGGTTTCCTCAACTCTAACTACAGGAGTGAAGGGCCCATTCTTGAGGATACCAATGTAAAGATGGTTGGCCATTCTTATAAACAACAATATTTTCTTTTTCCGTAAAGTGTAGTTGGCCTTATCAAAGGGAGGAATCTTGATACTACTGATTTTCTGTGTATTCATTTTTCCAAGATCTAATCTGTTTACTTTCAGATTTTGCTCTGATACCACTTGTTAGGTATGAATACAACACAGAAGGGGGGGGGGTGAATGTGTTTTGGCTTAAATGTTTGATTTTTGATCGACTTAGGATTTAGTAGTTGGTTGTTATCAATGATTTAGTAGAATAGATGTTAAACATAAATAACTGTGCAAATATATAAAACAAAGATCTTCAAAACTCACTTAATTTTATATTAAAAATCAAGCAGTGTTTTGCTACAAAATCTCTAAGTTCTTGTTTTAGAACTTAGCTTCTTTCTTGAGAGAGAGCACACAATTTTCTATCTAGATTGTTTCTTTTTTTAACTAGAGGACCAGTGTTAACTTTATAACTCAGTTAACTGTTGGTTTACACAGTGGATAATAAACATGCTATTAGTTTTTCTAAACTGTCACTTGTCATTTATATTTATAGAAAAGCAAATCTTCCATTTCTAGCTTAGCATATCTTTAGCACCCCGTGTTTACTTTAATCTCCTCTGTCAGTTAATCTTTGTCATTGATCTTGCACATCTTTCAAGCTGCTTTTTATAGACTTGTCAATCCAGCTGTGTGAATCTTCGAAATGACACGATCAAAGAAGTTGATAGCAACATAAGGCACAATAACATTCATAGTTCGAGGACCATATATATACGCAAGTCGAAACAACACAATATAAATTAAATATAATTCACTAAAAACAAATAAAGAAGATAAACAAGTAACAACATATAGTAATGAACTAAATATCTTACAGTCTGGTAGTAACCGAGCGCTTGTTCATGATAATGCCTAGCCTTGTTGTTGTTTGAGTACTCCGGTAGCATTATAAACTGTGATTCATTGTCGCGTAACAATCTCTATGTTTCTTCTATTTCTTCCCACGTAATCATCTGATTTTGTCGAAAAAGCTTCGTCCATCTCTCTCAATCTCTCTCTCTCTCTCAAGAGTTTGTTGGAGAATGTGAACCGAAGGGATATATAGAGTGTTGTGTGCACTGTGCATGATGGAGTATGTGAGTTAGTTAAGTTACTGTTGCATTTCCAAAATTTACCACAAGTTCATGAGTCATGACTCGCTTCATTACTCGTGCTTCTTTTCCCGGTTCCCCCCTCTCTACTCAGTATTGCTTTTGTTTTTTTTTCAACTAACCTAATAAATTGTTACAAGTTCAGGTAAAAGGTAAACAAATCAGTAAATTTCTATTCTAACATAATTCCATGACCAAAATGATGTTATTTTATAAAAGTTGACTCAAATTTAAATTATTAACATGATATTTACATCTAATATTTGATTTCATAAAATATAAATTCAGTAACATAGAAGTTATTTATTGTAACATAGAGATTCAGGTTTGTTGTAATTAGTAAATACGGAAGTTATCTATATTTCATGGAAAAATCAAGTGTACGTGATTGATTATGTCCTTGCTAAAAAGTTTAGTGATGTTTAAACACACAAACATATACCCTACACGTTTTTCATGAATCAAAGGGTTAGGATTTCACGGACGACACATATAATGAATTCTGCTAAATGGTTAATTTTAATGGTGGAGACATATACGCTCCACAATTTGACTGTATAAATGTCAGCTCTTTGTCCTCTTCGAAATTTTATCTCGGTTTCGGTGCAGATTCCAAATATTAGAAGGAGTTGAGCAAATCCTTAATTCATGTGTGTGGTCTTAATTGTAATCAAGAGAAAAAGTTGCGGCGCTAAATCTAATATGTGGCAACTAATGTGAGTTTTTTGCCACGATATTTAGAATTAAGGAGGAAAATTATTTTTATGGCACACGTAAGTCTCATATGAAGAAAATTATGGGTATTGTCCCAATTAGTCTTTACGTACTTTTATATATTATTTTATACACTTTGTATCTTGAACACACATATATGTGCACACACAAGTCGGGGGTATTTTGAGAAAATAACATCTTCATCACCAGACATTGTCCTATACAATATATACCGGATATGATTGATTGATTGATTTATAAAAAATATAAATTCAATTTGAGCAAGTTCGTTTTTAAAATTGAGATTATTTGAACTCGGCTCGATAATATGAATTATTTTTTATTCAAAATTTCTTCAAAAATAAAAAGTACTTGACAAAATAGAGGGACTAAAATGAAAAACTAAAAAAGCAGTTGTCAAAACTAGACCTGGAAATACTGGTATACGACACGTGAACACGGTACGAAATGACACGAATAATTAGTGTTTGGGTTCGAAAATTTGGTACACGAACACGAAAGTACACGAACACGAAAAAACACGAATATAATTAGTGTCGGGTTTGTGTTTCCAATATAGGTATACGACACAGAAAGTACACGGCATAAATAAATAATTAAAATTTTAAAAATATATATTATACATATATATACTAAATACCAAATGTGAATTTTACCTATTCTAAATAACATATATATAATTATAAATACTAAAATATATTTTATTGTTCTTTGACTAAGTGAGTGAGCATTTCACCATTTAATTATCTATTGCATTTTTTTTAACAATTAATATTTTTGTATATAATCCATGTACTTTAGTGTACTAAAGCAGGTAAACACGAATATATTAGTTCCAGGTTAGTGTCACCAAATTAGTACACGGATACAAATCCGGGTCGGGTTCGGGTTTAAGGTTTGGTATATGAAACATTTGTACACGACACGGAACATTACCGGGTTCGGTCAAGACAAGTTGTTATTTCAATGAAGTTTAAATAGTAGTGCCATATTTTGCATTTTATTTATGAGCAGATGACATATCTAAAAATATGTGGCTCAGTAAAGCCATCAATCTTCCATCAAACACTCAACTCTCTTATCTTGATCAAAAAAATCCTCACATTTTATTTCATAATAACATAAAGCTCCTAATTTCACATTACCACCACACTATTGTTTCTCAACAATGTCTAGCTTTACTATCTCCCCAGCTACTTCTCAGGTAACAAAATCTTAATCACCAAATATGTGCATATAATGATTTATAGTAGTATTACTAATATGTTGTGTTATGGGGTTTTGAAACAGATATGTTCAGGCAAGAATGGAGTGTTTTCTCCATTATCTCAATCTGCAGTTGTGAAGTCAAGTAAGGGTGGTTGTTCAGTTGGTAAGGAAAGGCAGGGGATGAAAGTGAAATGTATGGCTTCAAGTATTCCAGCTGATCGAGTTCCTGATATGGATAAAAGAAACACCATGAATTTGCTTCTTCTTGGTGCTCTTTCTCTTCCTGGCACTGCCATGCTTGTTCCTTATGCTACCTTCTTTGCTCCACCTGGGTAACTCTCTCTCTCTCTCCCTCCCTCTCTCTCTCTCTCTCTCTCTCTCTCTCTTGCTGCTCTCTGTTTCTTGTATGTTTGCATTCTACATCTTTTTATCAAGTACGCTTTTTTAGCCATAGATATGTCTATGCTTGGATAATTTGCCTTGCCTTGTTAGAATTTTGCTAAAATTGTTTTTGTACTATTACATGTTAACTACCCTAGCATAGTAGTTGAGAGAAAGATATCGATTGTGATTTCATTGATTCCATGGATGTCTCCCCCAAACTCGAGGCTCAGACTCAATTTTAAAAAATAGGCTCTCAGTTGTAATCCAACTGCCTTCTTGACTGAGTTGGATTTAATGCAGAATTTTGTGTGTTATATTGAAGATCTTAGAGTGTCATTGTTTCTATCTACCTATAATAAACCCTTGGTTTAATGAATACTTAGGTTCTAAAGACTCGGTAGGTTACAGTTCAATTCTGATTCAATGTACAAGAAGCCTTGTCATCAATTTATTTAGCTTTTGTTTGGTTAGATCATATATTTTTAACAAGTTATTGAATAAAACAGATCAGGAGGTGGTGGAGGCGGAACCCCTGCGAAGGATGCTCTTGGAAATGATGTAATAGCAGAAGAGTGGCTTAAGACCCACGGACCTGGCGACAGAACCCTTACTCAAGGGTTAAAGGTTTGCTTCTTTCACTTGCGTCCGTAGGGTTACATAAGTGTCACCAAATAATTGTTTCCCAAATAGCACAAGCGAAGATTGGTGGAAGTTGTAGTTCTGAACAAACGTTCCTATATAAACTGAAATGGATTACACTTTAAGGAAATGGAGTTCATATCCCACACATTTTTCTTCCATCAAAAAAAATTTGGATGACTAGTGATCTTAATAACTTCTGTTTTGTCATGAAATACGTCACAGGGGGATCCCACTTACCTTGTCGTCGAGAATGACAAAACCCTAGCAACCTATGGAATCAATGCAGTGTGCACACATCTTGGTTGTGTTGTACCTTGGAACAAAGCTGAGAACAAGTTCATGTGCCCATGCCACGGATCTCAATACAACAACCAAGGCAAAGTTGTAAGAGGCCCTGCTCCTCTGGTAAGCAATCCAACTAATCGCTCAGTCTCAGAATTACTGCAGCAAATATGCTCAATATGTGTGATCTAGTAAATTGTTAACGCCTTCATTTGTTTTGGAACAGTCCTTGGCTCTGGCACACGCAGATATTGATGATGGGAAAGTTTTGTTTGTTCCATGGGTTGAAACAGATTTTAGAACAGGCGAAAACCCATGGTGGTCTTAGGGTGGTTTTCATTCAGAGTTCTTTGTTGTTTAATATGCAATCAACGAAAATTGAAATGTACGTGATGTCATTTGTTGAAACCTAAAAAGTTCTAAGTGCTGTAAAGTACAGATACACAAGCTGATATTTGCACTTGCTCAAATTTTGTGCATCGATGTTGTATTATATATAATGTAAGTTAGCAAGATTTAAGTCATGAGGCTTGAGCAAGCACATGCATTCGAATCATAAGAGTCAATCTTGCATCAGTGATGGTTATTTTTGTTGTTCTCTATCGTAGTTGATTGTCTATTTGCTATCCGTCAAGTAACAGGATTGAACCCCAAAAAACACAATAGACTATGACTAAAAGGGAACAAACTAAAATTCGATGATCGTATACTCGAGCTCCATTTTCTACATTAAAATTTCTTTAGGCATTAAATTAGGCCAACTCACACAATAGAGCCCTAATGTTGATATGGAAGCAGCCTGCTTCACCCGGTAATATAATGGTAAGACTCCCCTCGTGTCTTGTTCCTTCCGTTGCCAATAATTTACGATCTCATGCCCTGTCCGCTCGTGAAAAGCACAATACTTCTTGGTGTTCTTGATTCCGAATCTATTCATTTGAAGAGGCTTCTAGAACATGCCAGTATTCGCATTTACGGCATATATGTGTTTAATGGAAGTGACCAAGGGACTGTATGTAAGCTCTCTTCTGTTCCCCGTCCTTCCTCGTTGTGGGGACCTATCCCTTGTGCTTCGGTCCCTCTTACGGCTCTCACTGCTACCCCTGTCATTTTTTTGGGACTCCAAGACATTTTTCGCTTATTTCCATTCCCCCTATTGTTACTGCCTCCACTCTTTTTCAAATCATGCATAGGCTTTTATACCCAATTGAAGGGTTTTTGCTTGGGCATGAAAGTTAGCAAAAGTAGAGGGGGTTATGCCTGCATAAACTTCTAGAATTTCGTTCCTTTCTTGAGCTGATCAATTAGAAATTTTTTGACAACTTTCTCACTCACATCTCTTACTCGGGGGATTTCTGTGTTGAACATTATGTAGTAATCTTGAATCGTTTCACCCTCCCTCTGTTTTATATTGACCAGAGTGGACATAGGGGAGCATTGAAGACTGGAACTGCCTTATAAAGATATCGGCGAATTGGCCCCATGAGTCTAGGATGACATGAGCCCCTAATCTAGAGAACCACTGCTAAGCACTACCCCGAAGAGAGGCCGCGAATAATCTGCACCTAGCCCCGAGTGAGACCTAATATACCTCAATTTCAGTGTTGAAGCGGATCAAGTATGCAGCTGGGTCAGTGCCCCCTCTGAAGATCAAATCTTGATTAGTTCTAAATCCATGGGCAAAGGGACGGTCCTGATTTCTTGAGTAAAAGGGGAGAACGTCCCAACTGGATTGATGACATTTCTATCTGCATCCATCTTATCTTCAAATCTCTGATTCTCACTCTAGGAGGAGCTTTGCTGGGAGGTTAGCAGTTGCGCTTGAGTGCTCCTCCTCATCATGTATTGGCCCTTTTTTCAAAGGCATGGACCGTTCTGGGTCACATTGGGAGGATAGCTCGTCCTCTCGATAAGAGGGGGTTGCTCTGAACCTTGGTCGTGACTTGGAGGTCTCATATTCTGCTTTTAGCCTTCATTTTCTCCAGTTTGAGCCTCAAATCATGCTCACTCAGTTGAACACCAATCATATCAAAAACGCTGGTCGTCCTAAGCTCAGATGAGGCTTGGCCTTACAAGTCTTCTCTTTTCTTCACTTTAAGCCCGTCTGTTTCCTGGGTCTCGCCTTCAGCCTCCTTGTCGAAATCCCCAGTCAATTGCTTCTTCATACCACCGCCCCTGGTATCTTTAACAAACTTTCTTCCCTTCTTATTATTTTTCTTTTTAGGGCCGCTATGCCCTTGTTCCACTCTCTCTATTTGCTTCCTCATCTCTTCAGACGCGCTCCTGTGTTTTCCAAGTAGCTTAAGACCTTTCCCTCTCCCTTGGTGGGGTGAGGGGCATCCCTCCACCTGTAGCTTTTGGATCTTCTATGTCTTGTAGGACCTTTGAAGAGTTAGGTGGTGGAGGCCTCGTAGTTAGTGGGTCTTAACAGTATGAGTTTTTGCGTCGTGAGTGTGCTTAGGGTCATTAGGGAGGATCGTCTTCTCGTCTGGATTCGTCTTCTTCTTTAGCTGTATGTAATTAGCCATCTTTCGCCTAATTAATGAATTCCCCTTCTTCTAGCGCCAAATGTTGTTGAAGGAATTTTGTAACAACACGAAATCAGAGGGTTGCTGGAATAAAAGAACGTAATTCGTATAAATGTGGTTATTTTTAAGGATTCTCGTTTATAAAAATAGGATGGTTGGATTTGAGAGGTGTCTCGATTTGTCTAATTGTATCAGATCCTTTTGCCAAAATGGCCGCGTACCAATTTATACTGGATCAAGTCTACGCAGATATATCTAACAAAAGGTTCCCTTTGGTTAGACACGCAGATATATCTAACAAAAGGTTCCCTTTGGTTAGACGTTTTACTTATTCTAGTATAATAAGATGTTCTAAAAAGTTTTTAGTTGAGATGATCAAGGGGATGTTTGGTTATTAGTGAATTTTATGTGACTGAACTCCTCTTGTTTTATACAGGAGCGGTTTTGGACAGGAGAGTAGATGGTTTGGGATTGAAAGGTGTTGACAGGAGCAATAATGAGTCGACTCCATCTTTTCAGATAAGTTGTTCTGCTTTTCTTTTATGGATGTTCTCTTTTCAGACCTTAAGACTTTATTGTCTAAGTTTCCGGGGCATCATGCATGACCTTCGGTTAGATAATAAACTTTATTGTACGAAAGAAACTCATTTTCTATTGTATCTCGGTACAATTTATGTACGAGTTTGTATCACCCTCACAAAAAAAAAAGTCTACGCAGTTCTGCGAAATTCAGGCTTATTCCTAAAAGACTTTAGTGATAAGTTTTGTTAATGTGCTTAATTATCAATTTTATTTAATTTAATTTTGGCGTTGTGATATTTTCCTTAATTTGAAAGATATCGTTTCGAGATATTTTTGGTAATTTATTATTTAGGATTGATTTTTTACTCGTTTTAGGAAGAGGATAAAACTTGGGGATTAAGTTATAATTTTTAATCGGAATTAATAATATTAGAAATTTAAGAGATATTAAGTTATGCCAAATTGTGGCATTACAATTTCATATAAATTTTTGATCCCGATATAATTAGCGATATTGTGCATATAATCTCGATAATTTAATAATTTTTATAAATTAATTAAATACTGTGCGAAGCACGGGTTCGAAATTAAAAATAATATCAAGTTATTATTTACATAAAACTGAACCTTATAAATCGTGCAAACACAAATTGAAATATAATAAATAAATGTTGTTAAATTATGTAATTAAAAGAAATCGAAGCAAGTGTAATTATGAAATTCCATTATATAGTTCTTTTTTTTACTAATATGACTTATAAATATAATTATAGTTTTAGTTATACACCTATTTATTTTACTTGTTATATAAATCTAACATATTATCTTTTACTAATAAAATTATTTAAAAATAAATCGATGCTTGGATGAACACTAACGAATAGAAATTAAAATGAAAACAAGTTTATAGAGAGAGTATAAGTAAATATTGTTAATTGAGATTTAATTATTTAAATTTTAAAAAATATTTATATAATTTTCTAGTGAGTACCAAGATTTGGTACTTTTGTTTTCTAATTAAACATGGTTTTTTTTGCTAAATAATTAAACATGGTTTTACTTATTAGTATACATAGTTGATAACCCGCGAGAATCAGATTAAAAAAAATCGAATTAGTTTTTGCAGTGCGAAACACGGATCAGAATTAATATATTAATATTAAATATTAAATAGGTACTTGTAAAGAATAATTATGTAGTTAAAAATAACCGAATCAGATATGAAATTTCCTAGTATAATTCTAATCTTGCATTACTTTATTTGTTATCTAAATCTAACATATTAGTTTTGTTTCCGTGAAACGATTAGATAATTATCTTATGAACAAAATATATGTTATTTTAGATAATTTAATATTAATTAATATTATTTGATAATTATCTTATAATTAGCTTTTTAATATAATTTATTTAAAATCACTTAATTATTGAAAATATTTTTCAAATTAAAAGTAAACAGATGCTTGAATGAACACCAACTAATTATATCCTTTATATATAATAAGCGTAAGGGACTTCTTATCCAAAATTGAAATAATGCCCAAAATACACCCTTTTCAAACTTCAATTGCCCAAAATGTTGATTGGCGGTATGTTTCGCCCAAAATACCCATAAAATACGCATTTGGGAGATGCGTATCCAATTTTCAAAAACTCTGTGAAGAGCACGCATGTGGCACATGCGTGTTCTCTTTTTGATTTTCAAAGAATACTCATTCTCAAGATGCGTATTCAAGTGAAAACAAAAAAGAACACATGCGTGTTCTTCACAAATTTTTAAAAAAGCTGTACACGCATTCCCCAGATGCGTAATCAGTAGGTATTTTGGTTAACGCATCCCGCCAAACTGTATTTTGGGCATTTGCCCCCCCCCAAATGGTGGGTATTTTGGTTTTTCACCCTCCAAAATTTTGGTAATGTACCGCCAAAACAATCTCAACCGGTGATATGATACAATAAAAAATAGACGGTTAATATTATATCTTATTAGAATAAGTATATTGTTTATACAATCATAAATAAAAGATGATTAAATTATTCTAATAATATTCAAATAACAACTGCGATAAAGTGTCCTCATACAATCTTATATAGAATATGATTAGAAATTTTACAAATCATAAATATAAAAAAATTATATCGTCCTACTACTATTCAAAAATTAAAATATGAAATAAAGATACAACAATAGATATAATATGATTAAAATTGTTCTAATACTCTTCAAATACCCATTGCATTACAATATTTTAATAAAATCATAAATAGAATATAATTAGAGATTTAATCAATTAAAAATATAAAAAGATTACATTGTTATGCTACTATTCAAAAACCAAAATATGCACAATGATACAACAATAAATACAATATGATTACATACTATACTATATATAAAAATTACTCATATGTATATTTCTCAATTTGAAATAAAAATTTTATTGCAACAACATCAGAAATAACAATATATATGTAAATTAAAAAAATAAAAATAAAATTTAAAAATAAAAAGGTAAATTTTAAGAAATCGTACATCGCACGGATTTTAAGCCACTTGAAAATAAAGTTTAAAGAGAATTGAAGTCAATTCAGGTAAGTATCAAAATTTAGTATTTTGATACTTTTGGTAATTTTGCACATCAACAAAACATGGTTTCAATTATTAATAAGAAACTAGCTTATAACCCTAGACCTGTCAATTCGTTCGTGTCGTATACTTCCGTGTCGTTTATTTCCGTGTTTCGTGTACTTGAATGTCAAACACAAAACTGACTTGTTTAGCAGTCGTGTACATTCGTGTTCGTGTACTTTTGTTTCGTGTCATTTCGTGTCGTGTATGTCGTGTTAGTTGAATATTAATTTATATTAAATTTTATATTAATATAAATCAAAAAACAAGATTTTTAGGTAAAAACATTATAAAATATATGAAAAATATATATTTAGATCTCAATTCTATACAATTAAATGAAAACAAATAATATTTTAAAATTAAATATTCATACATTTATTATAATTCTACATATATTTATAAAAAATATTAAAATTTAATTATAATATTTATTTATATCGTATACTCCGTGTCGTGTGTGTACTCGAAGGTTAAACACAAAACCGACACTAAATTTCGACCGTGTACTTTCGTGTTCGTGTACTTTCGTGTCGTGTACTAAAAATGCAAACACAAACACTAAATTTTCGTGTCGTTTCGTGTCGTGTAAGTCGTGTCGTGTCCAAAATTGTCGGGTCTACCCCTGGATGTAGGTCTGTCAACGGATCTGATTCGGATCGGATTCACTTATATCAATATCCACCATTTAAGTTTATCGCATTTAAGGTTATCGGATTCGGATCGGATCGGGTCACAACCCAGATATTTTACATATAAATCTATATCCGCTCCATTTAGTTTAATGGATAACGGATCGGATTTCGAATATCCATTAATTCATATATATTACTAATATTTTTTAGCCGATCAACATTACAACATGACACTCACTTCACCTCGTAAAACTATATCTTTTGTTTGATGTTCTTTTCAATAAAATTAAAAAGAACATCATGCACACAATTGGAACGACCATTAACTTCCTTATGTTGCTAGAAAATTAAATAAAGATCAGAATAACTATACTACAGGTTAAATTAATACCAGATTCTAGGCATTAAACAACTATGTGTATGTAGCAATAGCAAGCAATAAGGCATTCTTATTTTAAATGGCTTGAGAGCTAGTTAATTTAGTTTTGGTTCACTATACTGAAGTTCTTAAAATTTGATAGATGCATCCAAAACAAAAATAATTATCAAAACTCTATTCTAGTCATGGATTTCCCTTTTGAGACAAGACCATTGAGAAATCCCAACTTAACTTGTTTATACTGATCGGAATTCAATTCCTGCATAAGAAATTAATCCACTGTTACAATAAACGACATGGAAAAAAAATCCTAGAAGAAATCTAGGTGAAAATAATACATGCTCCTCCGAAGGAGGTGCTTCACGTGCTTCCGAGTATATTATATACTATTATTATAAATATATTATATTATATTATACCATATTATATATTTATATATAATATATATAATATTATAAATATAATTAAACGGATCGGGTCATAAATAACATGATCGGATCGACTTAAATTCATATCCAATCCATTTATTATTCGGATCTCCCTTGTCGGATCGGATTGCGGATCGGATAATTTTCATATTCAGTAAAAAGAACCTGGATCGGATCGGACTTCACCAGGCCAATTAACCCACTGAATCAGAAAAAATTGGAAGTGTATAAACTTTGCCCTTGCAATATCAGATGCAGTATTTGGTACTTTGATATTTCTTCTTATTTCATTTTCCTTTTTCTTAAGTGGTGTGGTCTTGAATCGCAAACAAAAATTAGTATTTATATGTCAAAGACAATTAATTTTTTCCACGAAATATCAACACGCTGCAAAATACTTCCATTATTTATTTTATAAAAGCTTGCCAATAACAGACCAAGTCCAACACCCATATATAGCTTACACAGCACACATGTCTTCCTGGAGCTCTCATACCTGCAATGTAATGAGAGAGGGGAAAATGATCAGCAGTTTATATGTAAGACTACAAAATAGACCTATGTGAAAAGTTAAGACACTCAAATTACTAAAAGCCAGATTGTAAAATGACATACACACCCAACTAAATCAGATACTTTGGTGCTTGTTTCTTGATCATATCACATAATGTCTAGCTTGCTCCTCGCATAATTCAACGGTTTCGAACCTCGTTAACTTAACAGGACACTTTGGAAATCAAATTGTCAAGAAACCAGTTACTCTAAAACCTCGAGGTATTAGAAAATGGACCTTTCCAGGATCTTATATTATTCTAACACAAATAAATTTAAGCTACCAAGCCATTTTCAAGTTAGACCCGAAACATTTAACATAGATTCCTTTATTTCTACATCTACATCTTATCAATATAAGTTGTTCCAAAGTACTCAAGCCAACAAACCAGAAAAATAATTGAACTCAAGAATCCCGTGATATGAGTAAAACTTGTTTATGAAACATCAAGTTTAATATTAAAAATTGTATAAATTAGTTAAGTACTTCTAAGATTATTTACCAAAAAAGTGTGAAGAAAAATTGAAATAAAAAATAGACATCTAAACTACACACATCTAAAAAAACATCCAGACCAGTTTTAAAACCTGTAATGGTGGACTTGAAAATAAGAACACAATCGGTCTGAGAAGTTCTGGTGATTACGTTTGTGATGAAATCAAGATGTCTAGAAACATTTCGAACTACATTGTGCTTGGCGGTCTCAAACATTTGCAACAAAATCAGAAAGCATTACAATATTCTTCGGTCATGCTGCAGTAACATTGCATTGCATCAAAAGAAACAGGGAACAATTTTTCCGCTGAAGCAATGATGCTGCAAAGCAATGGCAAGGTTCCGGTGCAAGAGAAAAAAGTTGCAGAAGTGCATCTATTGTGATAACAAAAGCCTATCCACATAGAGTATCAAACTTCAGTGGAGCAAATCAATAATATCCACATAAAAGTAAATGATTAAATTTGGCTGTAATATTTTGTTCCCATTGCAGACAGAAAACATAAAGTTGAATCGAATAGTAAAGAGAAGAGGAAAAGATAAAATTAAAATATTTTGGAGAACATTCAGGTGACAACCTCAGCATGAGACCGAGAATGAGGTGAGCAGGTGAGAGTGATGTCATGTCCCAAATTTCTCCATTTACCTAAACTTTTGCAGAACTATAAAAATTAGCTGATTTCATGTCCCAGATTTTTTCTTTTCCCTCAACTCTTACAAAAGAATTGAAATTGGCTCTAGAAATGTGAGATTTAATTTTTTTGAAAAACAGTTGTAGGTCTCAAAATACTTTTGGACAACTCAAAAAAGGATTAAATATCAAGAAAATGAGCAAACATAACAAATAAAATAGAAATTTGGAAAAACAAATACAATGGCGGACACTATCTTTCTACATTGTATTTATCAATGAGAAATTAGAATTAATCAAAATAACAAACTATGTAGATAAGTAATATGTATACTTATTATATAGAAATTGCTGGATCTAAGGATGACCTCAGGAGATTTGCCTAAAGTTAAAAGAAAATAAATGTAGTATAGGGTTATTTTTGTAAATACACGGGGCTTTGTTTGTATATACAGTTTTTCCATTAAAATTTTATAGGGCAAAATAATTTAATCTCAGGTAACTTGCCTGAGGACCCCTCAGGCCCAATTTTCTATATATATATATATATATGTATATATATATATATATCTTACTTCTTAGTGTTGTGCCTATTACAAAAATTTATCAGCTCATGTTCTGCTCCGATTTATCTCACACTTCAATCCTATTAAGGGGATATTCTTCTTTCTTTTATTTTTGCTTAGCTTTTTAGGCAATATACTTCAACATTTCTGGTTTGCTTTTATAAATGATAAATTGAGTTTTAAGTTACTAAGCAATTATTTATGTGTAGTAAACGAACGTATAAAATGGTACATTCTGTCTTAATGCTAACATGTAACATACAACATGAGATTGTGGCTAACTCATACAATTATATGCTTGCATGTAACATACAAAATGAACAAAAAAAATAGGAAAAAGCTCATATGAGTTCAAAACTTTACATGCTTAATAGCATGGATGAATAAATCATTGTAAACCCTAAGGTTTGCATTGTGGCTACTTTTGGTAGTTGTAAATGATATCTCTAAATGTTAAATTCAATTGGGAGATGCAATTTTGAACCATAGCATTTAAGAGAACAATAAGAATAACTCAAGAATGCACAAAGTTACAATTATTTAACAGCAAACCTTTGCAACTCCATGGAGATAACTTGGGATGATTGGATCTATATGGCGGTTCAAAAATAGAGCAGTCTACTGCATAAGGATCTTCTGGAAAAGAAATACACGTTCTCTCTTATTTGCAGCTGTAGCTGGAGCCTTCCAATTATAATATTGATTCAAACAGCTACTAACTTTACAATCTGGAAATTCAAGAAGGTAAACGGTATGAAATATTAGCATCTGAAACGAAAAAATAATGGCGACAATGATGTGCATATGATCAGTAGAGACCATCTTAACAAACTGAATATTTAAATGCCATTGTATTTTGCCTGCAGTAGAGACCATCTATGAAAACAAAATCCCCAACCTGTATCAGCAAATGTAGTCCTAAAACTTTTCCCTGTCACATTTTACAGCTTACGGCCTTGCGCATCTAATCATATTTCTCTTCTTCCTCTAACCTTCACTTTCTGCTTCAGATACATGATCCATAATTACCATTCCATCAACCTCAACAACATATTAATTAGTTTCAAGGTGTACAGACACTCTAGCAATATTTGAACTCCGCACTTCTCAAAATTACAATGCAAGTGTTGCTGACACTTGACAGGTCTTTCATCTTCTATTAAAATCTGGTTTCCTATCCCAAGTCTGCTCTTCTCTAACACACCCACTCAACTAAATGAAACTTTAAAACATTCTACTTCTGATTCTAGAATTTAGTTATTAAAATTAATTTAGTAGTCACTCTTTGATATAACTTTACTTTAGACACTTAAAATGAAAGAACAGACGGAAAATATGCTACATTCCCGAAGAAACACTTGGCAAATTAAATTTTAAGATAAGGTAAAGGGCCAAGCATGGTGGGGTAGAAGAAAGGAATATAAGGTTTTCATGAGGCTGATTCAAGTAGATGGCCTCGGAAGATGTTTCAAATACTGCTTGAAAAGCCCGGCTAAACTTTTATTCACTTTCGCCAAAAAAAATAATAATTGTATATTAAAATAGAGTTCTGATCATATACAACCTGGCAATCTCATTCTACCACTAAAACGATTTGAAGCGGGTTCTTGTTGCTAGAAAATTTGTCCATCACCCAGGTTGTTGCGCTTCCTATCAGCCATCTCTGCATTCTGAACTTGACCCTCAAGATTCCTACTACTGGAAGACAACTTTAAGGAATCATTAGCCCTCTTTGTGGGAAATGAAGTATGCTCCATGCTTTGTGTGGAATTCAGATCAAAGAGTTGTCCCCCATCACGAGAATGGTGTAGACCCACAATGTCAACATCAGAGGCTAAACCTTTAACCCTATTCAAGCATGGGTCTGAAAGCGACCCCTTTTGACAGGCTCAATTAATGGATAGAATGGGGTGCCAACGATAATGGTATTTTAGTTTTTTAAGCCTGACCAGGAGACTTCAGGTTGATAATGGGTTCGAGGATGCACAGGATAAACACGACCAACATTTCGCGAGGTGTTAAGAACACGACCAACATTTGCTGAGGTGCGAATTTATTGGTTATACCATACTTTGCTGATTGTTGGTGTAGATTAATATAGATATGTAATCCAAACCATCAAACTAATAATATAAACAAAAACTCACACCAAATCAACCCGGCTAAAAAATCGTTTTTTTAAAAACTCCATGAAAATACAAAAGCCTCAATCTCAAGAAATATTAAATATAAAAAAGAAAATTTGAAAGAAAAGGAAACATACCTTGGAGAAGAGAGTGGTGGTACAGAAGAAGGTGAGACTGATATGAAGAAAAGATGTCCTGAAGCAGCAAGAAATCGAGGATTGAGAGTTTCATTGGTTCACTCTTCTCTCCTTGTTTCAGCAGCGCTTGTCATTTGGGAGGTGGAGCTTTTGCTTTGGGTCTTTGGGAGTCCTCAGGAAAATTGATTATCACAATTGTAATCAGTACCTCAGTACCTAGATTGATCGGTGGCTCTACTGGTGGATGAGGTCGGAGCAGACTCTCTGAGGATGGAGTAAACAGAGGCGTGTTGTAAATTTGGACGTAAGATGCATGATTGTTCTAGTAGTATATTACAATAGTTATAACTACGATATCTATACTATACTATACTATAATAATCGGAATGGGGTATAATTTGGTATGCTAATATCGACAAATCATTGAAAATACTAATACTCTTTTTATCTCTTATTCTCAATTATATTTGGGCATAAGAAACTGTGCTTCTTCACAAAGAACAATAAGCAGACCTCAATCTACTTTAAAACTACATCAGCATGCAGTGGCAGTAATCTTAACAAGACAGTGTATTGAACTCATTTACATACATATTATTTCACCAATTAGCTTTTGTTCTGTCCCTGAAACAAATTAAAGTTCCAGACTCTGGTGACCATGTAAAAGTGTTAATGGTGCCTGTATGAGATTTTTAACTAAGCACATGGATCATATAGGCATTAGAAAATTAAGTCTTTCTGGACTAACCTATGAGAGATGACCTTGTGACCAGTTTACTGTAAAACATACAGTTTTTACAATGCTAAAGCTCAAATTGCTACAAACAGAAGTATTTCACTGACACGATGCTTCACGAAGAAAAAAAATTATGCTAGTTTTTTCATCAAAACTGTGCTTCTTGACAAAGCATATTCATAGATAAGATGAATATATCACACCTTCCTCCCCCTATCACCCCCATTATTGCTATTGTATGATGCACGTATGCAGATCTCAATCTACTTAAATTATGGTCCGATTCCATCACTGATACTTTCTCCTTCCCTTAGTTACCACCTAGCAAAACATCCTATTCAAAATGTGGGTGCTAATCCCTGACAATCGTGTGTTAGATAAGCCATATCTAACACACTGCTCCAGAACCCTTAGATCATTATTTCAAGGGCCCAGATCTTAGAAATTTTTTTAGCCTTCCGCGGATATTTTCCGGGGAAGCGCATTTCTCCTTTCCGCTCATAATATCCGCGGATCCGCGGAAGGCTAAAAAAATTTCCTTAAATCTGGGTCCTTCAAATATAGATCCGACGCCCCTGGAGTAGTATGTTAAATAAAGCTTAATTAACACACGATTGTCAGGAAACAAGACCCATTCAATATTTGTTAGTCTAAAGCTTTGAAAAATACATAATCCTATCGGATATGTTTTGCATTGCAAGTAACCACATATTGCAAAAACAGTTTAACTATAAATCAGCATATATACTCACTGACATGTGCCTTGTACGGGGCTAAAAGTATTCTAAATATGGTCTGTAGTTCCATTTAAGCATCTTTAAACATGATCTAATGCAAGGGGCTTGATGAAATTATTAGTTAATACCTTTTGTTGTTCACCGAGTGTTGCTGAAGTGTGTTCTGCTTCTGCTTATATATTATTTCTCTCTGTATTTTTGAAATATTGTGCCGTGATGGTGTGAGGAGGGGACCGTACAAAAAGTGTATCTCACTCGGAAGTTCTGTAACCAGTAAAATGTACGCATAACTTACTCCTATTCCTAAGGGGGAGGCATTAGTTAAGTCTACAATAAACCAATTAACTCGATATCTGCATTCTTTGTTATACACATGCACACAGAAATTTAACGAAAATTGGTAATAAATGTCTGCATAAGAAGCTAATCTCCGCGTATCAAGAGATATCTTCGTGCATAAAAAACCTGAATAAAAGTAATTTATGCTCGATTTCTCCACGAAGGAGTCTTGCGTCAAAAATTGATGTGAAGTTTTGAATTTTTTCATACAGAAAAATACATTATCGAGTCTGCTGAAATACTAGCCTTGAAAACTTCAGCTGTTCTGAAAAATCATGAATCGTAAAAATTCAAACTAAGATGCAAAACATTTAGAAACACTAACTCTCACAGGGCTAGATAATGTTATAACTAATAAAAAGACACAAATCCTTAATATGCAGGACAAAAATTGAATTAAAGTTAGGTTCCATGAAAAATATGGGATCTACTATTAAACAAGGTAGACTGGTAGAGTTTCCGCATTAAAATCTACTGAAGTGAAGATTTATATTCCATGCAATCTATCAATGTCATCTAATCATATGGTAATCTGATAACCATGAACTTGACACTGTCTGTCCAGACTCTCTCTATATGAGGTCCTCACTAGACCTCAAGTTCATCACAATAATTTCTCAACTCCAACACAAACTTAAAGATCTTAAAATTGTTCAGGATCCAGAAAATAGAAAAGGAACTCAAGGCATTAGGACGTAAGCCGAGAGTACCTGTAATTTTCATAGGTAACGAACTAATTGGTGGTCCTAATGGAATTATGAGCCTCCATGTCAAAGGCAAGCTAGTACCAGTGCTCCTAAAAGCTAAAGCTATATGGATAGAGCTTATAGAAAATAATTTAATGAAGATAATGAAGCTCTGTTTATCTGCATTAATCTTTTACTATCTAGAGCCAATTTTGGTTAAGTATAATAAGAGATTGCCCTCTCTCTCTTTGAGAATGTGTGTAGTTCTTTTCACTACTACCAAATGCAGGGAACCTAACTTTAGACACATGTAACTTCTTTCTATATGATAAATGATGAACTCTACTTTTTTCTTTTACAATACAGGTTTATCAGCTGTCTTGTAACCTGTCTTGTAACCTGATAACCTCTAAAAGAAGCTTTGGCCCCTAAACAGTAGACATTAATCTCATTGTCGAATGCATCTTCATTTTCATATATCCATATCGACAAGTAACGTAGATAATTGCAAGGTCCAATTGGAGTCTTAAAATTAAAAGAACACGTAAATACTAACATAATAGAAGGTATAACATTGTACCGAGGGCTAATCTTTTTTTTTTCCAGCTCTGCTTCGAAGGTATAGTTTATAATTGTGCTTCTTAATCAAAGTTCCTAAACAGTTGATGAAAGTGTCTTCTCAAATAGCTAATTCTTGTAACTTCTTTTTTTGCAAATACATTGTAACAAATAATCCTATTGAATATGTTTTGCATTGCAAGCAAAAACGCACTAACATGATTTCACTTTGAAGCCTGTGCCTTACACGAACTATAAGTTTTTGTATAACACCATAATCTTGGACTTCCTATATATAATCCTGGATAAAACATTGCACAAACTTATACTTTCTCCTTCCCTTTAGTTACCTCCAAGCAAAACACCCTATTTAAAATTTGCAAGTCTAAATCTTTGAAAAATATACCCATTTGTTGCTTGATATAGTGGATATACTAAATTGTAAATAAATAATCCTATTGGATACGTTTAGCATTGCAAGCAACATTTATTGCAAAAACAGTTTAAATGTAAATTCACACAAATAAGCACTAACATAATTTCTTTAGGAAGCCCGTGCCTTGCGCAGGCTATAAGTTAATGTATAACACCACAACCTTGGACTTCCTATATTATCCTGGACAAAACATTGCACAAACTTTTGAGTAATTTGCATTCCCTTTGTCTTTTAGGGGTGAAATGCCCGATCAGCACGTCGACCTGCATAGCAAGTTTCACCCAATGCTGGATTGAAAAACGGACAAAAGGATGCATCAGAGCTGATCCCATCAAATTTTCAAACATTTTGACACTACTTAATTCCATGATATCAATCTAGGAAAGAAAACCACCTAGTTTAAGAAGACAAAGGAGAGAACTGACCTTGGAGCTTACTGGCTTCTTCCTTGTCCAACTCAGCAAAGAAAAGGTCGGGACTTTCCACAGAGCAGGCGATGAATCGGGTTTCACTATGTTACAAGGTTTGGAGAGATACAAAAAATAATTAGGAAATACATTGATGCAAGATAACACTTATGACAAAAACATATATAAAACAGAGGAAGCTTCAAAATTATATATATATATAAGCATACGTACGGGCAGCCTATCTGTTTCAGCAGTTGTAAGAAGTACTCCACTGTAAAATTGTCGGATTTAACTTTGACTTCATAAACCTAATCAGTCAAACATGAAAAAGTGAGCAGGAATGAAGAATGCACATAGGATGAGCAGATTCACAATAAGTAAGTATAGTGACACAATTACAAACTCTTGACGGCATAATAACAAACAAAAATGCACTCACCTCAAGTTTGTTAAGGCGGAACTGGTCAAAATCTATCCAAAGAAAAAGTAAATTAATAAGAACATAGTACTACAGTTATTAAAGAAATTGAAAAGCTAGAGAGAGAGACTCTTACAACTCCATGTTGGTCTACCGCACCAGGCTAAAACTTGAAAATCATTTTGAGGATACACATAACGACCATATGATTTTTTCTTGGGAACTCCTGAAATGTCACACCCTTGTGGGATGAACATTAGGTATGGGTTGAACTGCAGAAAAGAGATATATAATATAATCGGGAGGATTAACAAGGAAAGGGGAAGTCGAAAACTGGGGAAATTAATAGGCCATGGAAATTAGGGGAAAATTGCATATACCTCATCATCCTCCTCCTCCTCCTCATCCTCTGATATTGGAGACTGAGCATTATTATTATTATTATTATTACTATTATTATTATTATTATCATCAAACGAATCAGCCAACTCTTCTTCCACGTTAATCATCTTCTCTTTCAACTACATAAACAAATTCAATAAACGGAACAAATGAATGAATGATATCACATAAATATAAACAAAATTCAACGAGGACGAGTAGAGTGACAGAAGAATTTAAGATGACCATGTATGCATTATACAAACGGATTAGAGGCTAGCTCTATAAACAATTAGAGGCTGCCTAGGGTTTGACACGATCGATTAAGACGAGGATAAACAATTAAGAAATTATAAACAAATACAAACGAATGATATCACAAATAAATTTAAACACACACATATATATATATGTAAGAGATTATATATACACATAAACATGAGTGACAGAATTTAAGCCGAAGAAGCGAGGATGATGAATGAGTCCTTTACCTGTGTAATTCTCGCGATTTGGAGCCTAGGGTTTCACACGATTGATAATCGTTCAAGACTGTATAACAAATTACAACTTTTTTATAGAGTGACTTGAGTTGTTTGTGCAATATGTTTTCCAATAGTTTGTGCATGCTGAAATCTTCTAATAACGGGGTTTATTGAACTAGAATTTTAATGTCATGGATTTTAATGTATTATATATAATTCATGAATTTTAATGAATTATATCAAATTTTGATTTTATGTGGATTCTAGATAAAATGTCGTAAAGTTGAGAAATAGTCTTTGAGATGTAAACACAATCCTTCAAAATCTCATGAATTATGGTGAGATTTCAAAAACTATAAAATATATTGAAAAATGCCACAAAATTCATCATTTTATGAAATCCAAAAAAATCCGTCAGCATGTGAATACCATCAGATTTTAATGAATTTTAAATAATCTCAGTTGAATACCTTCAGATTTTTAAGCATAATTTAAAATCCCGATTGAATACCACCAGATTTTGTAGCATAATTTAAAATCCTAATTGAATATCATAAAATTCTAATACATTTTTTAAAGTCACAGTTGAATACACCTAGATTTCATGAATAATTTTGTTTTTTAGAATCCTAGTTCAATACACCCCCTAAATCAGTTCATGAACTGCGGGGCTTGCACCGAACGAGTTCGTAAAAGAGTGCCTTGATGCTACGGCACATACAACACGAGCTCTTGGTAAAGATCACTGCAGCCTTCTTCGATGCAAGGTCTATCACCATATCTATTATATTTTAAGAATTTTTTTATGTAGGAGAGTGAAGTAATGCAAACAGAAACTAGGAAACTTTAGTATGTTGATAATTACGTAGCTTTTAATCTTTAAGGCAGCTCAAGCCTCTTCACCATCTAATGGCTGTACGATTAATATGCTTGATTACATCGCATTTCAAGCGTTTTGTACTTTTAATGCGAAACGGTACTTAGTGTTCCGTTTTGGTACTTTATATTTTTTTTAATGTGCAAAACGGAAGTTGAAGCAGCGTTTTGGCTCAGAACGGTACATCATATAGCGTTTTGTACCAAAACAGTACTTTATCTACCGTTTTGCGCATAAAAAAAATTTAAAATGCCAAAACGTTATACGAAGTTCCGTTTTAGGTGTTTTGCATAAACGGTACACGATGTACCGTTTATCTTCATCTTTACAGATGCAATAAGTTGGCAAAAGATGCAGAGAGACACGTTAAACCAACAGTCTCAGATTATGCTGGTCCAACAACGGAATGTATGAAAGTAACAGGGAGGAAAGTATTTTTTAGTACAATTTTGGTAAATCAATGGCACTTCTTGACAAATAGCAGAACTTTAAATGTTGTATCATGAGATTAAACCAGAGGAAGGCCGTACTGAATAACCTGGAACAATATAAGAATTACCCATTGCACATAAATATAAAATATCCTCAGCTATTATACTCTTCTCGGTTTCAAGCCTCAAATCCTTGATTTGAAACTCCACTCGACAGTCTCCACTCAACCGTGACGATTCAAACTCTACTGTGATGGTTTCAGGCGGGCAATGGCGGGTCCATGAAATACGTCACAGGGAGATCCCACTTCCCTTGTCGTGGAGAATGACAAAACCCTAGCAACATATGGAATCAATGCAGTTTGCACACATCTTGGTTGTGTTGTACCTTGGAACAAAGCTGAGAACAAGTTCACGTGCCCATGCCACGGATCTCAATACAACAACCAAGGCAAAGTTGTAAGAGGCCCTGCTCCTCTGGTAAGCAATCCAACTAGTCACTCAAGCCTCAAAATTACTTGTGCAAATATGCTCAATATGTGTGATCCACTAAATTGTTTACGCCTTCATTTGTTTTGGAACAGTCCTTGGCTCTGGCACACGCAGATATTGATGATGGGAAAGTTTTGTTTGTTCCATAGACCGAAACAGATTTTAGAACAGGCGATAACCCATTGCAGGAACCCAACCTACAGCCAAACCTCTACTCTCTAACATTCCCGCATTAATGGAACCTTATACTTTCCTTCTATTCACGTATTATTTTTGGGTCAAGCTGTAATGAAAATAGTGGACAAGAAAATCGGGACGAGGGAGTAAAATTCTTTTTTATTACCCCCTTCGTCCCATGATACTTGTCAGTTGTTCATTTAATTTATTTCACATATTTTAAGGCTCATTAAAAAGATAGTTCCACGTATTTTTTATTCTATAATACTAAAAGAAAGTGGACTGATTATTTTCTTTTTTCCATAAAAAAATTGAATATTCTACTCAATTTTGCATGTTCCAAAAATATTAAAATTTTATTATATAAAAATCAACTACATTAACTCACATCCACTACTTTCTTCCACTACACTCCCTATATACATTATAAATTGATCAGTTTCACCATTTTACTAACTTTTTTCTTAACTTTTCTCACTAAATTATATTTTTTTTCTAATCTCCGAACGGAAACCAAATTCAACGGGACGGAGGGAGTATTTTGGTAGAGAGAAACTCCGACAGTTAACTTTGGCGCCTCTAGAATCAGCTGCTTAACTAACAAAATATACAACGCCCATTTTCTTGCTTACGTGGCGTCCTTCTATTAGTTCCAATATCTCCCCCAATAACAAAACTGGTTAATCTAAAACCGTCACTTGCTTTTTTTCGAAAATTTCAAATTTCTAAGCAACCTCTCTCTCTCTATCTCTCTATCTCTCTCTCTCTCAGAATCGATGTGAATTGTGATCGAGTACAAGTATATATCCTTTGCACAAACTGATCTTCTCGCACTTTTACAATTCAATAAATTTATAGTATTTTTTAAGAAATTAATATTTTATGTTGATTAAAACTCTTGCACAGGTTGTTATTCATGGCCAAAGATTTGAAGCTAACTTGTTCCACTTGTTTTGCTGCAAGGTACTCAAATTCAACTCATTCTTTTAGCTTTTATAATTTTCTAATAAACGAATTGAATAAATTAGTTGATCCGTTTATTTCTCGAAAATTGTAACTATTTTCAACATGTTTGTGCTTATGCTTGTGAAAGTGAGTTGATATCTGTTTATCGAAGCTTTTCTGTATTGTTTGATCAAGTTGGACTTGAGTAGATGTTTTGGTTAAGGAGAATTACTATGAGAGTTTAATTTGCTTTTGATGTAACGGATTTCCGAAGCACGATAATTCTTTGCTTAGTGTACTGTGTTTGTAACCTAATATGTAAATGTTCGTGCACATCTACGCGCACATTATTGATATGCGTGAACCAATTTTCTGTGAACCTATTTTGCACTTTGACATCTCCAGCATTTAACAATTTAGCTACATACACCCTGTTTAGATCGGCTTAGCTATTGCGATGAATTTAAATTGTTGTTACCGTTTTGTAGGTTTAACCAGTTAGCATTTTCACATAACTGCCTGACTCTAGGAAGCATATTCAATGGACAAAATGTACAGAAGATGTTACTAGTCAAATAAGTTTAGTTTACTCTAGTTAAAATCACTTTCTTTCATGTCTATAATTATTTTCTTCATAGCTAAAGCAATGACATAAGTTGTTGATTACGATAACTGATTACCTTCACATGAATTTCAAAATTTAGACTCACTTGTAATGCTAAACTGCTGCAGTGAAACAATGGTGATTGATGGTTCCGGAGCGGATGACTTCTTAAAAGACTACATTATACCTGATTACATACTTGTACCTGGATCAGACATAACAAAAGTCTCTTATGTTCCTTCCTGTCCTGTGATGATATTCGTAAACTCCAGAAGTGGTGGTCAGCTGGGAGCAGAACTCCTAGTCACATATCGTTCCCTTTTAAATGAAAACCAGGTTTCACCTGTTGTCATACTTTTCTATATATAGTCATTCCTGGATATTTCACACTTGATTATAGAAGCTCTTATGCATATGTTTCTTAGGTGATCGATTTGGGAGTAAAGGCCCCTGAATTGGTACTGCACCAACTTTATCTCAATTTGGAGAAGCACAAACAAAATTCTGATATCGTATCAGCAGAAGTCCAGATGAAATTGAGATTAATAGTTAGTCGATTGTATATATGTATTATGTTCGTCTAAGACCTTCACATTGTCCCCCTTTTTCAATTTTTTCTGAACATTGCTAATTAATAGGTTGCAGGTGGGGATGGCACAGTTGGTTGGCTTCTCGGAGTGCTTTCTGATCTAAAGCTAGCTCAGCCTCCACCAGTTGCCACTATGCCACTGGGGACTGGAAATAATATCTCATTTTCTTTTGGTTGGGTAGGATGCACTTTCAGTATATTATTTATCTCTACAAGGCTTGATTACGAGAAAAACTAATTAATAATATTTTCTTTTGCAGTTTGACCTCTGTGTTATTATATTACAACACCACTAACTTTTGGATATCATGAAATACTAACCTATCTGCTTATATGCTCAGTTTGTAGATCATAATTGTGACTGGGTAGTCGTGTACGATTTGAATTGGCCTATTAAACAAAATTAAGTAAGAAAGAAGTGTAACTTGTCTTAATATTGGGAAGTAATTGGAATATATTTGGAAAATTGTACATAATAATTATCTGAAGTAGTTAAAGTTCACTATCCGAGATTTCATCGGTGGACATACCCCTGCTTTTTCTTAAGTTTCTCCTTGGTCTCATCACTGATTTTGTAAGAAGCAAGCAAAAAATATTCTTCTTGACAATCAATGGTTTCAAATCAAATGTGCTCATGTTCCTTTAGTGTTTAGCACATATTTTATAAGTACTAGAATATAATGTCTGCGGTGAAACATAAGTAAATATTTTTGCTTACAGGGAAAGAAGAATCCTGGTACAGACTCTAACTCTGTAAAAGCATTCTTGGTTGAGGTCAACAATGCAAGAGAGATGAAAATTGACAGGTAAAGATGTAATCAGTCTCATGCGTTGACTTTTAGAATTTACACTTATATTGATTAGCGTCTTTAGACCTATGTTACCTAGACCTGCTGGAGGTCCGACATATATGTGTCCAAGTGTCAGACTCAACAATATATTGAAAAATTTTACATGTTTTTTACCCTAACAAACTGTCGAGTGTCCATACCTATGCAAGTGTCAAGTGTTCGACACGGGCTCTCGATGTTATCTAATTAGTATGGCACATCATGGGTTCTTGTTTATTAGTTCCTGTTGTGTATATTAAATTGCTGTTTCATTTTCTGTTTCAGTTGGCATGTTCTCATGCGTATGAAGGTTCCTGAGCAAGGATCTTGTGATCCAAATGCTCCGCTTGAACTACCACATTCTTTGCATGCCGTTCATCGTGTGTCCCATTCAGACATTTTGAGTACTGTAATTGTCACTTCACTCCTTTTCCTTTCCGTTGAGTTACCATGACATATTGATTTTTCTGATGCTAATCAATGATGCAGGATATCTAATTTATAAACCTAAGAAAAATTGTGAACAGTAAGTAAGGCTGTGGAAGCCGAATTAATTGGTTTTATTGGTTATCTATCAATCGATTTCTATTTATCTGTTATCTTTTAGAATTTATTTTGGATCAGAGCAGAAGTTTGTTTTTTTTTAATTCAGGAACCTGATCTTGTAATATAGGAAGACATTAATTATGCGAGAATAATATAATGTTGATAAAGTTTCTTTTGCGAGAGGATTTCGTAATTATTACCATAGACCTTATATTTCCCTGCTTCCATGTCATTTGGTAGCAGAGACACTAATCCTAAATCTAGCTACCTCTGATCCCTATCCTCAACCCTGTCGGTGCACTTCCTCCACTCAATCAAATTAAACAGTATAATAAATAATAAAACTCTCCATAAATTACAAGAAGAAGTTCACTTTTATAATAAACAATCTACTTTCTAATCCAAATCAAACCAGAAGGTCATAGAAAAACAGAGATCTTGATTCTAAATTGAACGATAACAAATAAAACTTATTACTTGGGCTTTCAAAGTCTTCTATATTGTTTCCATATTGTTTCTAGGGCTTTTTAAATTAACTCTCCTGCTACGATTAAATTAGTTTAAATACTTTCTGCCACTAACTTTAGAGGCCAGAACATTTACATAAAAAATCCATCAGAACTAAAAGTGACATACTGTAGTTATATGCCCTTGAAGATTCAGTGGCAGCCTAATCTTGCACAATACTTTCTGCTAAAAACTCTTTAATTTATTAAATCTTATCAGTCAAATATGGAATTACTTTCGACGGTTAGTTGTGTACTCTCTGTTGACACTGTTTCTAGTCACAGAACAAGCTTTTTTCTTTCTTCATGCACATAATCCTGGTTTGTGCTTACATTATTTTTTTCCCTCATCAGGATGGCTTTCACACATTCCGTGGGGGATTTTGGAACTATTTCAGCATGGGTAAGAGATTTTCATATCATTTTGTTAAACACCTCTTTTTTGTTCGAATTAACAAAGACCTTAATGATTCAATACATATGATTAACAAGGACTTTGCTAGCAAATATGTACTGTGAACCTTGTATTACAAACAGACGACTTTTTCCATGGTGTCCTGACACACCTTACTAATCCCTCAACGCCAGGGTGTCATGACAACAACTGGGCTTCAAATTTAGCTCACAGTGTCATCAGATACCTCTGAGGGCATGTTGCTTTCAAGTTCATATTGTTTGTTTTAATTTACCTTCCCTTTTTTTTCAGGAATGGATGCCCAAGTGTCATATGCATTTCATAGCGAGAGGAAGTTACATCCAGAAAAATTTAGAAATCAGCTAGTGAATCAGGTTTTTAGATATCTACCAGTAATATATATATATATATATATTGTGTGTGTGCGTACTTACTCTAGTATAGTTGTTTCATTTCCTTCGCAGATAACGAACATTTTTATAATTTGGTGTTCTCCTTTAAGTGAAATTGCACACTTGATGAGACTAAGGCTGGACATCAAACCTGAGAGAGCCTTATTAAGCGAATATAGAATTTTTTTTAATGATTTAAATTACTTCACTCTTTAGGGATAGGATAAATAGTTTTTTGTTAAGAAGTACATATTTTCTTTCTCACAAAACCGAAGAGAGGATTAAATGTAGTTGTCCTCCAATTGAGAAAATTGTGTGCTTTTAAGCGTCCTACTGATAATGGTACTTAATAGGTTGACATGCAAGATCATACATAGCCACAAAATCAAATTACCTTAGATCAAGAACTTGATAGAGGAGACTTCTACAAAATTTATCCTACCAAACCTTTTTATGTCTTACCACTTCCCTTTAAGATAAGCATAAATATCATTCTTGCTCAGCTTGTTCCACATTGAAAAATTAGTATACTGCTGTCTTTTAAACCGAATTACTGTTCTACAGATCATTTGTTTTTCTTGATGTCATACCCGAGCAAATGGATATAATATTGATTCATGCCTCCCTTGTTACTTCACCAAACTTTACTGAAGTTAAAATCTGTAATTATTCTATTTACCAATCAAAATCGTCATTTTGGGAGTTGCCAAATGAAGCTGTTGCAAGTCGTATAATTACTATTGAAGAGCCTTACTGGATTTAGATTAGGTACACAACACTTTGCTTAATCGCCACAGGAATTTGTTCTTAAGTCTAGGCCTGCTCTGTAGGCATGTATATAACATGAATGTATGATGTACATCAGTACATGGGTTATTCCGACCGCTTAGTTATATTCCATTTTGCAGCTAAATCAGTTATGTTTTCTTTCATATTGTAATTAGTAAAATTGACGCATCTAGGATAAATACATCAATGGTATTAATTATTTTCTTACAGATTGTAATTAGTAAATTCGAATCAAAAACTGTTCGTAAAAAATTAATTCTTAAACTGTTTCATTTCTTGCATTATTTATCAGAGCACATATGCAAAGCTCGGGTTATCACAGGGTTGGTATTGTGCTTCCCTCTTTCATCCATCTTCAAGGTAACGATGCCATTTACTTGATAGGTCCTGGTCCTTGGCAAGTGATTGTTGCAACCTACTGTCCGCAGTTATTAAGACAGATAGGGTTAAACTGGATTTTTCATGTGAATGCTGGGGGCACAATAACCGTATCGACGCTTGAAAACAACATTTTAGGGTCTTCACCTATCCGTTCTTAATAAGCCTGTATAGTTTGTTGCAAACAATCGCTTGTCAGGGACCAACTCCCTTACTCAATATGCAATGTTAATAAGTTTGATGTATATTCATCAAACTGTAGTCCTCCAACTGTATAAATACCATAAATAAGTTTGTTGTTTTTTAAAGTTATGTTTCTTTTTCACTATGTTAGGTTTAATCATCAAACGTGTATTATAGTTTTACAGTTATTTGATCATCTGCTAAATATTATGACGACAGACAATTTGTTTATCACAGAAATATCTCACAGATGGCAAAAGTTAGGGTCATGAGAAGATCAGGTCACTGGGAAGACCTCCACATACCTAGCAGGTATCTTGATAATTCAACTTCACTACACATGTCATTCCATGAACTAGACCTTTAAAACTCGTAATTCATATAAGATTTGCAGCTGTTGCAAATTTTATAAACACTTGGCTTTAGTATTCCCCACTTAAATTTATTTTACCATCAGTAGGACTGTTACCATCAGCTTAAATTCAAATATAGCTGTAAACTTCTTTGGGACTTGATAAATTTAGACTACGTGATGATTGTTGATCAGGCTGTTGATTGCCTTTAGTGTCCAGCCTAAGTTCTGATACCATGTTGAGTAACCAGCTCATCTATCTAAAACCTTAAGGTGTTAGAGAAAGGCCCAATAGGATCATATAGTTAACAGAAGGCTTACTCTATTCAGTTAAAATCAAAAAAGCCTAGATTACATTAAATGCTAGAACATAGTCTGCGAAATCATCAAGTTTTATATGTTCTATTTTTTAACCAGATAGAGGTGATAATATAAGTACAAAGTGCAGATTTTTGACAAACTATAAGAATGCCTTAATTTCAGACTGTGCATTTGTATCTTAAAATATTAAGATAGCCCGATTTTCTGTACATGTTATAGAACTAGTCACAGTAGTTTTACTTTAACAATACACAATACCAGTCTTGTTTAACACAACTTTTCAGGACCCCGTCTAAAGTTGACGACTTTACTTGCCGAGGCTTTCATCTAAAACTGTGTCCATGTAGATTTTGATAATTTAATAATTTGATTAATACATATTGTCTTATGTGCAGCATCAGGTCTATTGTTTGTCTTAATTTACCCAGCTTTTCTGGTGGATTCAATCCTTGGGGAACACCATCAGGAAGAAGACTTTTTTCTGTTAGTTTCATCTTCTGGTTAAACAATGTGAAAATAACAGTGTGTCTGGTCTGCATAATGCATATCCTCGCTATTTGCTTATGTTCTCTAATATTTTTTTAACAGAGAGATTTGACTCCTCCTTATGTTGATGATGGGCTTATTGAGATTGTTGGTTTCCGAAATGCTTGGCATGGGCTAGTTTTGCTTGCACCGAAAGGGCATGGCACTCGTCTTGCACAGGTAGAGACAACTTAGATTCTTAAGAGATCATGGTTTGACTTTGTTGGAGTGTACTCTGGTTTAATATAGTTCAGCATTGAGTTCTGTGAATGAAGTTAATTATCCGGAATAGACATGCTAAGTTAGTAACATTATTAGTGAAGGTCTGCACAATGTTTCCTGTTGTCCAACCTTTAGAGATTTTTTATTTTAAAACACTGTTTTAAATGGCACATCAACTTAGCTTAGCTGGGTTTTAACCAAGCTAAACATCCAGTTCTATGTATATGTTCTTTACATGTTCATTTTGTTATATTGACATGAATACTGTTGTTTTAGAGGTATAAGGGTGGGTGAAAAAGCTGGAGCAGTTGTGGCAGTAGTATATCAATTACAAGAGGGATTACGTGGAACTGAAGTTTTTACTTTAGTCTGTGTGCATGGAGTTCTTTGTATCACTCTTTTATACTTTTGCTTATGAAACTTGTTTTTTTTTAATGTTAAACTTAGGCAAATAGGATACACTTCGAGTTCAACAAGGGTGCAGCTGAACACACATACATGAGGATTGATGGAGAGCCGTGGAAACAACCCCTCCCTGTTAATGATGACACTTTTGTTCTTGAAATTTCTCACTTTGGTCAGGTCACCGTTCTTACGACCCCACATTGCCGATCAAAAAACATGTGTGCACCTCCTCCGTTATCCTACGCATCTGAGGTTGACCGTAATTTTGACAGTGAAGAGTTTGAGAACCGTGAAGAAAGGAAGAAATTAGGTGCGGCTAATACTTTTAAAATTTCAGACGATCATAGCAGCTAGACGGCCTGTTGTTTGTCATAGCTTCTTGTCCATGTGTGTCTCTCTATGAAGTTCTCTCCTCCGGGTAGCTGACGCCTGACGCCTAATGCCTGATGCCTGATGCCAGTACACATCAAAGTAAAGTTATGGCTAGCTCTGGCTTCTGCGTCTGGTATATATACTAACACCGGGGTTTTTTTGTGAATATATGACAGTCTGAGTTTATGTCAGTACATTGCAGCATTTTTTTTCAGTTGTTAAATTCTGAAGATATTGTGTGAATGTACATTACAGTGGATCTAATACAGAGTTTTCCTGCTACTGTTCTAGTTCAGCATTGCAACTTATTATTAATCCTCTCTGTCGGGTTTATATTATTCATGTATCATCTAATCAATTATTTAACAGAGATTTATTGAAATAATTTTTACTTCTAAATAACTATAGACAACTGTAATTTATATAGGAAAATGTCTAATATACTTAAAAAAAAAAGAACTCCTGCAAATCATTGACAGGCCATGAATATGTGCCGGAATATGTAATTAAAAAGGGGACCAATTATAAACTCGAGCACCAAGCACATGAACATGAACATAAACATGAATATTACTGACGTTGATCATATATACTTGACAAATATAGTTTATGATCATCACAAAGGTAGACAGGGACAAAGATCTAAGTTAACAATCTGAAAACACATAATAACATAGAAAAAAAACCTGAAGATCCTCTAAAAGAAAAAGGACGGTTCACGGTTGTATATTGGGTGATTAGAAAAAATTGCAATTGTCGAACAATGGATCTGGATAGTGTTTACTCCGGTGATCACCAAGGGCATCACATTAGAAGAAATCGCAATCGTCGAATATGGGATCAGGACAGTCTTTACTCCAGTGATCACCAAGGGCATCACATTAGAAGAAATCGCAATCGTCGAATATGGGATCAGGACAGTCTTTACTCCAGTGATCACCTAGGGCATCACAATAGAAACAAGAAAAGATTCTAGGCTCTTTCGGCAGATGTTGATGCTCTTTGATTTCACAGGGCAGTCCAATGGCGAGTGATCAGTTTCGCATCCACAGATCTCACAATATTCACCAAACTCTTTACCAACAATTCCCAGCTTCGTTGCTTTCCCCCAAAAATATAAGATAAAGGAAAGCAATATTTATTTATTTTGTCAGGAAAAATTCCATTGATATAAATATCACGATTACAAACCGGAGGGACAGAGTCGAGAATCCGGAAAAACAGAGTTTCTTTCGTTCATTGAAAGTATATTATCTAACCGAAAAGTAAGCAAGTACTCCCGGAAATTTAGATAAAATAAGATAAAGGAAAGCAGTATTAGGTTAACTCATAATTAATGAATATATTAGAGATTATTGATTCACTGTAAGATTAAAAACATGAAAACCCCTCAAACATAAATCATCGCGTACCTCTGTCCACCTTTGGGAAATCATCAATCTTCTTCGTACGCTTCTCCGGCGTTTGTTCCGGCATGTTATCATCGTAGGCATACAATCCTCGACGTTTATGCGGCAAGACGGTGCTACTCATAGCGTGGCGGCGTGTACATGCGGGGGCTGTGTATATCCCTCTATGTACACCCGTCGTATACTCCTGTGTACTCAAATGTCGAATACAAAACCGTTTTATTCAGTATTTATATACTTTCGGGTTGTTCGTGTCGTGTTTTGTATAAAATATAATTTAAATATAATGCTTTCAAAAAAAAAGAATATAAATATAATAAAATTACAAAATTATATGAAATATATGCATTTAAATTTTTTATAGCTTACAACATTATAAAACTACGTACCATTCCAAGTTTAAATATATATTTCATGTATCTCTTGTCGTGCCTTGTACAAAATGATATACATAAAATCGAAATTACATCTTGATTGTGTATTTCGTTTTCGTGTATTTTTTAGTCTTGTATTTCAAATACAAACACAAAATTTTCAATAGGATAATTTTAAAAGCGAAAGTAGTATTTACTATTTCGTTTTTAGCTTGTATTAATAGTGTAATTTTGTTTAAACCCCGGATGATTATTATATATTGTTTTCTTTTATCCTAAACCATTATATTTACAAACGAATTATCTTTTGATTTTAATTTTCTTTTAGACCGGTTCGATAGTATAATTTTTTTTTGGGATACCATTCATTTCTATACGCTTTCCTTTTTTGAATGTCCTATTCAATTCTATACATTTCAAATTTACCAAAAATAATAAAAATTTAATAATATAAAAATCAACTACATCCACTGCTTACTCCCACTACACTCACTTTATCCATTAAATATTGATTGGTCCCACCACTTTATTCACCTTTATACTTTTTTCTCACTAAATTATACTTTTTCCTTCTCTCTCATCCCACTATCTTACCAAAATTCCCAAAAGTAACACTATTTTAGTAATATGTCTTGTCATCCGTGTCCGAACCATTTGTATACAAATGGTTGGGACGGAGGGAGTATAACACATAAGATGAAAAATTAGTGACAGTAAAACCCGGACTTTTTGAAAAGCCCGATTAAAAAACCAATTTTTTATATAAAATTTGAAAATATACAATAGTTTTTATGATTTTTAAAATAATATATCATAATATTAGAAACAATTAAAGTATATATAATTATTTATATATTATATTAAAAATAATTATTTATTTCGATATCTAAACTACTCTATCTAATATATCAAGATATTATTTTCTCTGTTATTTAAACTACTTATAATTCGAGTTATAAAATATTAAAAAAAAATTTTAATATATAAATAAAAAGCTCGGATAAAGCCTGATTCGGCCGGACCCACGGGCCTAAAACGGGTCTTATATTTCTTAGGAAGCCCGACCCGATTTTTAAGTAGCCCGGCCCGATCTATTTTTTTTAAAAAATCAGGGTTTTTTAAAGTTCGGATAAAGTCCGGCCCGGTGTGCTTTTTGTGCATCTGCCCCAATGAAACAATGCAGCCGCAGACTTGTTTTTATTTAATTTCTAAAATAACAAAAAATCATATTTTAATGAATTAATTTTTTTTCTCGATAATAACAGAGTTAGAAAATATATAATTAATTTTAACAATCATTTTTTATATATTTTCTAATTTTATTACTACTTCCCATTTATTATCAATTATAATGAGTTAAAAATTTAAAAATAAATTAGATATATGATCAGAAAAATTATTAAAATATTAGTTTTAATGAAAAAAATAAAAAACCGAAGATAGTAACTGAAATGTATGAATGGAGTATTGCTAGACATTGCGGGAGGTACTGCCCTAATGAAACAATGCGGCAGGAGGCCTATTTTTATTTAATTTCTAAAATAACAAAAAAAATCATATTTTAATGAATTAATTTTTTTCCGATAATAACGGAGTTAGAAAATATATAATTAATTTTAACAACCATTTGTTATATATTTTCCAATTTTATTACTACTTCTCATTTATTATCAATTGTATAATGAGTTAAAAATTAAATATTTTTTTATAAACAATTTTTAATTTAAAAAAAACAAATAAGGACAAAATAATAATAAAAATTGATCCCGCAATGCGTATTGTGGCGGGTGGTTAAAAAGCCACCTACTGCAATATTTCATTGCACTAGCCGTAGCCACAATGAAACAATGTTGCAGGTGACAGAAGTTATTTTTTTTATTTGTTACGCAAAAAATGTTTAACATTCCAGGGCTGAGTTATTTATATTTTTTTATAGGTAACGAAAAATCTATAAAATTTCATTTTTTTAATTTTCCACATTTTCAATTTTTAGCATTATATTCGTTTACTATAAATTAAAAATTGATAAACTAAATTGGACAAGTACAAGAAAAATAAAAAAAAAACATAAAACTAACAATATTAAAAAAAACATAAAACTTACAATATTCCGTTATCATAAAAAATTCGAAAATACTATTTCGAACTACTGTGTATCTGTGGAACCTGCAGATTTTTGCACATTTACTCAAAACACTTTCGGCAACTTCAATGGTTAACATGAACATCTGCGATTGCTAAATTTTTTTTATGTTTTCTACATATTTGCTTTGGTCCTGATAATGAGAATAATGGCTTCCACTTGGAGGCATGAAAAAGACTTGTTAGTAAAGGTGGAGGTGTGAGGACCAAGTGATCTCAAAGAAATAATAGAATAGCCATGCTTGAGAAATATGGGACTAGAACAGCTATGCTTTACTTGTAATAAACTATACTTGTAATAAAACTTTTATTCGGGAAAAAAAAATTAAAAAAAATATTATGAAATTATGTTTTAAATGAGCATTGAAATAATAATGTATAGAATTAAATGGGACAGAGGGAGTACATTCATTTTTAAATCTAAGGAGAACCAGGAGAATAAAATGAGTGAAAGGTAAAAGAATGGGTAAATTATACAGTTACTGTAATTCTATAAACAATATTAGCACATGGAAAGAAAGTTTCCGATTCGAAATCAAACACCATAAACCCAAAAGGAGCCGTACGACATAGATTCAAAATCTCACAAATAAGATAATCTAGAACATGAAGATTCAAAATCTCACAAATAAGATAATCTAGAACATGAAAAGAGATAGTTGGTTTCTAAAGTACTGATCCTTTGCGCGTGTGGTTTTAGTTTGAGGGTATTGGCTTCAAGCAATATGCAGCCCTTGAACAGCAAAAACTTGCAGTCTAAAAAATAAATTACAAAAAGCTACTGCATTTCAATTTCTGAACCTCAAACTTAATTTTATAAATTAGCAACACTTGTAGTGAAGCTTTAAATTTTAAGAGAAAACAACACAGTATAACATTTATTATTAGTAGAACCGAATGTAGAATACAGTGGATTTAAGCTCCACTGTCAACAAAAGGTTGGTGTGTGCACGTGTAATTAATTAGCAAAAAAAACAATTTAAGCTCCACTATTAGCCCAAGAGCAACGTAGGACTCTGTGTTCACACACTCAGACATTCTAGACAAACCAAACTCTCAGCGAAAAGCCATCTTAACTTTTTTTACTTGGAACCTACAAAGAGTACTTTCTGCTCAGTGTATGATTTGCACATTATGAAAGTTGGGCTTCCACCCTTCTCTATAGTTTCAAAAATGTTTCACACCTTAAACTAATTTTTAGGTTTAAATATATTCTAAAGTCACTAAACTACACATCATGCAGGTTTAGGGAACCATTTTCTTCCATCTAGAGGAGTAGAAGTTTACCTCTCATGTTTCTATACTCAGATCTGCAAAGCCAAGAGAGTCATTAACTCGTACGCACATCTTTTGTTTTCTAATGTCTGCAACCAACATAGGAAAGTCATGCCCAAGTCAGGTTTTATTAGATGTAAGACTAAAACTGAAATTTAAATTTTGAAAATCTTTGCATGCTTAACCACGCACGAAGGCTAAATGACAAGATTGTCATCCATTCCAGATTGGCTTACCAGGAGAACTAATGACAATTCTCTGGCTGTTCTTTTTACTACGTAGTACTTGATCTCCCAATCTTAGAATAACATAAGGGTCCTGCTTTCCTGAAAGACAGTAAATATAAATAATATATATTCAAAAGGAAGAACGCAAAACTTGTCTTTTGTTTCTGTAAGTGCCAGATAATTTGAACATTTTTTGTGGTGATGAAGTCATGATGTTGTTATCTGAATGGTTTCACTACCCAATCACTATCTAGATTAAGTTGATTTAAATCCTATGAACCTCGACAAGTGTAGCAAACGAAAATTTGATCAGCTCTAACAGAAGAACATGCAGGAAGTTTCATTTCACTTACAATAGTAAAAAAAGAAAAAAATTTGAAACAATTGGTTCCAGGAAATATCCAAGAGAGCTTTCTAGCATCTACAAAGGTAATAGTCGAAAATTTCAAATAATAACATAAGAAAAACCCAATGATCATCTAAAAGAACATGTCGTCGGTCCTACATTGGGTTGAGGTGGGGGGGGGGTCTATACTAAACTGGAGGAATTAGAAGAAATCGTATTTGTCGATAATTGGATCAGGACAGTCTTTATTATTCATCCTGGTACAAGACATGTCTAAATATGGTTCCTGCAACGTAATAATCTAGTTGAAACAAGTAACATTACAACATAATAATAAGACTTACACAATAATCAAGTTTACTAAGCAACAACAAATCCTAGTTTTCTACTAATCCTAGGAGTTGAGTTAAGATACCCGTTTTCTTGCTCCTGGTACAATCACAAAAGTTAGAAAATACACTTTTTTTGACCAAATAACAAGTTGGCGGCAGTTCTAAGAAATTAAATATCTCGAATCAACAACATATTATAACATAATAATTATTAAACCTAGAAACAGTGACAAAAAAAATTTGATGCCGATAGCAATTATAGAAATACTAAATTACATCAGTAAGGATGGGTAAAAACAAACTTAATCGCATAAAAATAAATAGAAAACAACATCAGCAGATAAGCAGTGATAACTTAATGTGCAACTTGACTATGTGAGCATGCCATACCCATTGTTATCAGGAAGACGACTAGTCAGCGACTAGTCGACGCGAAGGTACTCAGACACCGAGAGTCTCGAAGCCCGACTTGTCGTCGACTAGTTGACGTGAAGGTCGCCCAAGAGTCTCGTAACCCGGCTTGGGGTCTTCATAATAATAATTGTGGTGTACCGTACATATTTTGAACTAGCTATTCTATTACTTTTGATTTAAATTATAAAACTAACATGTTCAATTATATTATATATTAAATAAAGTAATTATATGTATAATGAACATTTTTTCGACTTTTTACGACTAGTCGGGCGACTTATCGACTAGTCTTCACAAAGGTACTCGGGCGTTCAACTTGGCGCCGTGATAACCTTGGCCATACCTCATCTCCAACTACACAAGACTCCGCAAATGTAAAAAGCATTTTAAGCCATCAAGGAGCACATCAAGCTAATACAAGGTCAATCAAATAATCATAGCTTTGGAACGAGATTCTTCCAAATCCAATTTATACATGACAAACAAAATCCTATTATTTAAACCAAAGAAAGAAAAGGCTTATATTATAATTTAAATCAAAGTCATTTATGCTGGTTGGCAGCCACTATAAGAAATTTGAAAGATGAGATTTTAGCATCTAATCAATCAGTTTTGATTATTGACATAAATTAAGAGACAATTTTAAGTAATTATTCACATTTCACGTGATAGACCACCATGCGAAATTTGGCGACAATTTAACATTCTCCATTTTTCTACAACAACTTTAGTGATAATTAGTTTCGGTTGTGCTCTTTTCTTCGGAGCATGCTCCATTAAACATAGGTGTTCTTGAACAGATTATTGTGCAGAATACAAAAAATAAGCAGCAAGGGATGGAAAAAGTTTAGAGACATAGAGGTAGCACGAGACATAATTCCTTGTGTGAATCTAGTATTTGGAACAAACCATTTACTTCTGTTTTAGGGCACGTCTAGCCTTCCCTTGGTCATATTTTAACAAACGTTATAAATGTCAGCCTCCAAAACACACACAAAAGTTGTTTAATATGCCCAATGATACCAAATAATACAACAATAACATGGTAGTGCAATACATATGTTCAGAACACAGTTCAACTACAAAATAGTGATAACGACTCTCAAGCTTGTTATATTTCACTAGACAACCAATACATTTTAAACTCTTTAGCAGGTTAACAGTGAAGAATGGTTAGTTGTAACACAAAATAGCATATGATAGAACCAGGGTAATTAAAAAACTACAAACTAGACCAAATCTTTAAAAGTTCAAGACAGCAGAATAAAAATAAGCAGGACTTTGTTCAGATGTGAGGGAAGAAAATAAGCATTCCATAACATCGGCACAATTTTAAAAAGTACCTCCTGCAAATCATTGACATGCCATGAACCGTGAGGTTCTGCGTTCGGAAGATAATGGCCCATCTCCCAAATAAAACTGTTTCAGTTCAACCGTCTCTACTTTATCACATGTTTTATTTCAACCCTCTCTACTTGATCACATTTCTAAAAATCATCAATGACCATCTGAAGCAACCCCGAGGATCCAACACTCAAGTCCTGGCTTATAAACCTTCCATAAGTTTGATAGAACCATGTTAACCCATTCCACCGATCCTTTCCTCTGTAAATCCTTTTCAAGGAAAGATTGGGGATGACTGGTCTAACGGTTTCTTCACAGGCTGAGAATGTCAGGAATTCTTGGCATATGATTGCTCGCAGGCTGCTGCTGCTAATGCCTTTCTGTTACTTGTTATTAGTCAAGTAAGATGGAAGTGTGACAGAATATGTAATTAAAAAAGGGACCAATTATAAACTTGAGCACCAAGCACATGAACAAGAACATAAGGAAAAAAATGATTTGGATAAGGAACATGAATATTACTAACCCAAGTTGATTACATATACTTGACAAATAGAGTTTATGATAATCACAAAAGTAAAGAGGGTCAAAGAGAGTTTAAGATCATCATCAAAATCAAGAGAGTAAATATTGGAGACCTGCTTAATCTAACTTAACGAATCCGAAAACACATAATAACAAAGAAAACAACGAATGATCCTCTAAAAGAAAAAGAGAAAGGGCTAACATATAATTGCTATGGATCTAAATATCTAATACAGAGTTTTCCTGCTATTGTTCTAGTTCAGCAGTGCAAGTTATTATTAATCCTCTCTGTCGGGTTTATATTATTCATGTATCATCTAATCAATTATTTAAGAGAGATGTACTGGAATAATTTTACTACTAAATAACTATAGACAACTGTAATTTATATTATATTAGAAATTATATATAATACTTTAACTACTAAATAAGATACAATTTAAAATTAACTTATCTCTATGCATAGACATAATATGAATCAATAATAAATGTATAATCCCCGTGTTCCACATCATGAACCATATTACCCTTTCTCAACTACAAATTTTAGCAGCACCAGATTATACCCTTTCTTCGTTCTCATTTTTTCTTACTCTTTTTATAATATAGATAATTTATATGTGTCATACTGTCGTTCTGGCAATTTTACACAATCGCCGCTCTTTCACAAAACCAGAAGATTTTCGGGACCAGCAGATAAAAGAAAAATGTAAAACTCTAAATCCAACAATGCTCTTTATCAAGTTTTTATACGTGTATTAAGGATAAACATAAAATTTCTGAAAAAGAAAAGGAGCTGACATATAATTGGTCTCCTACACTTTTGAAACGACTCTCAAGTTTGTTATTTTTCACCAGACAACTAATACGTTTTAAACTCACTTAAGAGGTTAATAGTGAAGAATAGTGCAGTTGTAACACAAAATAGCATATTTAGACCAAATCTTTAAAAGTTCAAGATAGCGGAATAGAAATAAGCAGGACTCTTTTCATATGTGAGGGAAGAAAATAAGCATTCCATAAGGTAAAAATTTTAAAATTACCTCCTGCAAATCATTGACTGGCCATGAACATGTGCCGGAATATGTAACTAAAAAAGGGACCTATTATAAACTCGAGCACCAAGCACATGATATATACAAATTACAGCAGCACCAGATTATATACCCTTTCTTCTTCACAAGTTTTCTTCTTACTCTTTATATAATATAAACAATTTTTATTGTGTTTACACAATCGCCGCTCTCCTACAAAACCAGATAATTTTCGGGACCAGCAGATAAAAGAAAAATGCAAAACTCTAAATCCAACAATGTTCTTTATCAAGATTTTATGTGTAATATTAAGAATAAACATACAATTTCTTAAAAAAGAAAAGGAGCTAACATATAATTGGTCTCCTACACTTTTGTAAGGACTCTCAAATTCGTTATTTTTCACTAGACAACTAATACATTTTAAACTATGTTAGCAGGTTAACAGTGAAGAATGGCGTAGTTGTAACACAAAATAGCATATTACAGAACCAGGGTAATAAAAAAAAACAAACTAGGCCAAATCTTTGAAAGTTCAAGATAGCAGAATAGAAATAAGCAATAAGCAGGACCCTTTTCAGATGTGAGGGAAGAAAATAAGCATTTCATAACATCGACACAATTTAAAAAAGTACCTCCTGCAAATCACTGACATGTGCCGGAATATGTAATTAAAAAAGGGACCAATTATAAGCTCGAGCACCAAGCACATGAACATGAACATAAGGGAAAAAATGATTTCGATAAGGAACATGAATATTACTAACGTTGATCATATATACTTGACAAATATAGTTTATGATCATCACAAAGGTAGACAGGGACAAAGATCTAAGTTAACAATCTGAAAACACATAATAACATAGAAAAAAACCGAAGATCTTCTAAAAGAAAAAGAACATGACGATCCTCCGAAAGAAAAAGGACGGTTCACGGTTGTATATTGGGTAATTAGAAGAAATTGCAATCGTCGAATAATTATTATTAATCCTCTCTGTCGGGTTTATATATTATTCACGTATCATCTGATTAATAATTTAAGAGTTGTACCGGAATAATTCTACTTCTAAATAACTATAGACAACTCTAATTTTATTTTGGAAATTATGTATAATTCACTTAAACCATATTACCTTTTCTCAACTACAAATTATAGCAGCACCAGATTATACCCTTTCTCCGTTCTCATTTTTTCATACTCTTTATATAATAAATAATTTATATCGTGTCATACTGTTTTTCCGGCAATTTTACACAATTTACACAATCACCGCTCTCTCACGAAACCAGAAGATTTTTGGGACCAGCAGATAAAAGAAAAATGTAGAACTCTAAATCCAACAATGCTCTTTGTCAAGATTTTATACTTGTATTAAGAATAAACATAAAATTTCTGAAAAAGAAAAGGAGCTAACATATAATTTGGTCTCCTACACTTTTGAAACGACTCTCAAGTTTGTTATTTTTCACTAGACAACTAATACATTTTAAACTGTGTCAAGAGGTTAACAGTGAAGAATAGTGCAGTTGTAACACAAAATAGCATATCTAGGCCAAATCTTTAAAAGTTCAAGATAGCAGAATAGAAATAAGCAGGACTCTTTTCATATGTGAGGGAAGAAAATAAGCATTCCATAAGGGAAAATTTTTAAAAATACCTCCTGCAAATCATTAACAGGCCATGAACATGTGCCGGATATGTAATTAAAAAAGGGACCTAATATAAATCGAGCACCAAGCACATGAACATGAACATAAGGGAAAAAATGATTTCGATAAGGAACATGAATATTACTGACGTTGATGATATATACTTGACGAATATAGTTTATGATCATCACAAAGGTAAATATCTAACTTAACAAATCTGAAAACACATAATAACATAGAAAAAACCCGATGATCCTCTAAAAGAAAAAGGAACATGGCGACAGTTGTATGATTTAAAAGAAATTGCAATGGCAATGAGTGGTCGTGATTAGAAGAAATCGCAATCTTTCCATATGGGATCAGGACAGTCTTTACTCCAGTGATCACCGAGGGCACCACAATAGAAACAAGAAAAGAGTCTAGGCTTCATCGGCATATCTTGATGCTCTTTGATTTCGCAGGGTTCACGACATTCAGTACAAGCCATTCTCAAAAACTTGGGTCTCTGAGGGCATTGATATTGCGTGTGATCAGTTTCGAATCCACAGATCTTACAATCTAAACCATACTTTTCATTTTCAACAACAATTTGATGCGTCGTTGCTTCATTACAATAAGTTGCTTCATTATAAAGGAAAACAATATTAGGTTCACTCATAATATGATATAAACAGATATATAAACAAATTAGAGATCATTGATTGATTGTAAATTAGAGCAGCAAATCAATCAGATTAAAAACATGAAAAACCCTAAAACATAAATCATCGCGTACCTCTGTCCACCTTTGGGAAATCATCAATCTTCTTCATACGCTTCTCCGGCGTTTGTTCCGGCATGTTATCATCGTACGCATACAATCCTCGACGTTTATGCGGCAAGACGACGCTACTCATGGCGTGGCGGCGTGTACACGGGGGTTGTGTATATCCCTCCTCTGCACGTATACTTTCGTGTTAACGTACTCAAATGTCGAATACAAAACCGTTTCATTTAGTATTTATATACTTTTGCATTGGTCGTGTCATGTTTGGTGTAAAATAGAATATGAATATAATTAAATAAATAAATAAATTTAAATATTAGAATTTTAAGTAAAAAATTATAAAATTATATGAAATATATGTATTTAAATTTTTTATAACTTACAACATTATAAAGCTATGTACTATTCCAAATTTAAATATACGTATATTTATAATCAATATTAATACTTACTTATAAATATATTTATTTAAATATCTCAATTTTAATTCTTTCCTCCAATATATAAATGTTTTTAACTAAAAATTGTCAAGAAATAACCCAAGTTTTTGAGGTTGTAGTCGAACTCTTTTTTTAAATTCCAGCGACACTAATAAAAGCACCAATATTTCGTTGGTCTTTATTAATCTTCCTTATCCGTCTTTATTAATCTTCTTTGTCGGTGACAAATTGATAAAAGTGTTCTGTATTACTCAATCATACAATCTCTCTCTCATAATGTATTTGAGGTTATCTATATATACCTCAATATTACAATATTATAATTTCATAATAAATATCTAAAATATAATATATATATATATATATTTAATATATTTTCCTAATATCCCCTCTCAAGTTGGAGAATGTAGATCAAAGATTCCCAACTTGCTAAAATAAAAATCAAACTGTCTCTTTCCAAGAGCTTTTGTAAAGATGTCCGCCAATTGCTCAGTTGTATGCACATAAAACGGAGATATAATATCATCTTGGATAGCATCTCGTACAAAATGACAATCTACCTCAATATGCTTTGTTCTCTCATGAAAAACGGGATTTTTTGCAATGTGTAGTGCCGACTGACTATCACAGAATAAAGGAATAGCTTTCTTGTGATGTATACCAAGACTTAGTAAAAGTGCTTTCAACCATTTTAACTCACAAGTGATAGCTGCCATTGAACGATATTCGGCTTCAGTTGAAGAACGAGATACTGTATGTTGCTTTTTAGTCTTTCAAGATATTGGTAACTGCCCAAGAAATACCAACCAACCAGTAAGAGATCTTTGAGTAAGAGGACATGCAGCCCAATCTGAGTCGCACCAACCAGTCAAAGATAATTCACTATCAAAACGAAGTAAAATTCCTTGCCCCAGAGCTCCCTTCAAATAACGAACTGTATGTAATGCTGCATCCCAATGCTCTTGTCGAGGATTTTGTAAAAATTGAGAAAGAATATGAACCGTGTATGACAAATCTGGGAGTGTAACTGCCAAATAAATAAGGCGCCCAACAAATCTGCGATATTTTTCAGGATCCGCAAGATATGCACCGGTAGCATGACCAAGTTTATGATTTTGTTCAATTGGTAGAATTGTAGGCTTAGCACCCAACAAACCTGCTTCAGAAATAATATCAAGAGCATACTTTCGTTTACATAGAAATAATCCTTGAGGACTACGAGCCACCTCAATACCCAAAAAATATTTCAACACCCCAAGATCTTTCATGGGAAAACAAGAGCAAAGATAATCTTTAAACATCTTTAATGCATTAGAGTCACTTCCAGAAATAATCAAGTCGTCAACATAGACGAGCACATTTATTTGCACACCACCCTTTGTATACGTAAAAAGTGAATAATCAGAATAAGATTGCATGAATCCATATTCTTTTAATGCTGCAATAAGTTTATCAGACCAACAACGAGGTGACTGTCTTAACCCATATATTGACTTACGAAGACGACACACCATACCTGGATTTGAAGATTTAAAACCAGGCGGAAGTTTTATATATACTTCCTCATCTAGATCACCATGTAAAAAGGCATTCTGAACATCCATTTGATTTAATTCCCAATTTTTTGATGCAGCAATGGCTAAGAAGGCCCGAACAGTCACCATATTTGCCACAGGAGCAAAGGTTTCATTATAATCAATACCTTCCACCTGATGATTTCCAAAAACAACCAGTCTAGCCTTTAATCTTTCAACTGTGCCATCTGAGTTATACTTAATTTTGTACACTCATTTACTGCCAAGAGCTTTCTTTCCGGGAGGAAGATACTCCATAGTCCATGTGTCATTATCTTCTAAAGCTTGAATTTCTTTTTGTATAGCACTACACCATCACGGGTCCTTCACAGCCTCCTTAAAAGGCTGTGGCTCCACACCTACATTAACAGCTGCAAGAAAATTTCGGTGTTTAACAGAAAATTTATCACAACTTACATAATGTGCTATCGGAAAATATGTACTCGAAGGAGAATCATGGGTAGAGGAAACATTCGATGGAATCTTCGGTAATACTGTATGTATTATAAAGTCTTTTAGTCTGGTCGATGGGAATTTTGTTCTCATTCCACGACCCAATGTATCATCCAAAGTAGCATTAGGTACTTACTCGTCCATTCTAGTGCTCTCACCTACTTGCATATCACTGATTTATGGATCAATGATTACCGTAGTTGGTGGTATGATACTGTGATTAGGAGTATCTGAGTTTGAGGTTTTTTTCATGTACCTCTGTTGTTTTCTTTGTTGTACCATAATGCTCAAAATTTTTTGAATCATCTATGTACACTTCATTTTCCATCGGAGGAGGCAATTTAGCAACAGAATCATTCTCCATGTATGGAAAATTATTCTCATAAAATTTCACATTACGAGACACAAAAAATTCCTTATCCTCCAAATCATATAGCTTCCATCCCTTTTTACCATTAGGATAACCTACAAAAACACACTTTCTGTTACGACTTGCAAATTTATCAACCTTTGCTCGTTGATTATGAGCAAAACACAAACATCCAAATACACGCAAATCATCATATGAGGGCGGGGAATCAAACAAAATTTCATACGGGGTTTTATTTTGTAAAACGCTAGAAGGTGTTCGATTAATCAAATGAGCTGCAACCAATATACATTCTCCCCAAAACATGATAGACAGATTCCCTTGAAATCTTAAAGCACGTCCAACATTTAAAATATGACGATGTTTTCTCTCTACTCGTCAATTCTACTGAAGAGTACCCACACAACTTGTTTGAAATAATATACCATTCTCCAAAAAATATTTTTTCAGACTATTAAATTATGTACCATTGTCACTGCGTACAATTTTTATTTTTTGAGAGAACTGGCGGTTAACCATAGCAATGAACCATATAAAGAATTTAAGGACCTTGGTTTTATGAATCAGTAAAAATACCCATACATCACGAGAAAAATCATCCACCAATGTTAGAAAATAACGAGCTCCATAAAATGAAGGTGTGTTATAAGGACCCCATAAATCACAATGTACTAACTCAAAAATTCGTGTCGATTTATCATCAATTATAGGAAAAGTTTCCCTATGTTGCTTTGCACGATAACATACTTCACATGCTTTATCCAAATGCTCCCTCGAATTACAAAGTTGAGGGATTAATTTTATAACATTTTCAGAAGGATGTCTCATCCATTTATGACACAATTCTATGGAAGAACTTACCGTTGCAAAAGTAGAGACATCCGAGACACACTGAAAATAATAAATTCCATCTTGTCTTTTACATATCCCAATAACCTCACTTGAATGAAGATCTTGTATAACACACTGTTGAGAGTGCTGAAGAATGTGAAGATGCCAGCTCAGCTCTATAATCTGACTCAGCATGCCACGTCATCAGAATGCCAGATATAGAAGTTAGTTACAACAGAATCAATCATGTCCACTTACTCTTTCTCTCTCTGAAGACATATATTAGACACATTAGCTAGTTAATCATTTTCAGTTTTACTACTATATTTTTCTCATTCTTCTTCTTCAAGAAACATGTAAACAGTAATCAGTAATGCTTCTGTAATCAGTAGATTGATTTACAAAGATGTTCATAGTTAAGTTCATTCTGCATTATTCAATCTTGTAACATGGTATCAGAGCGTGTGGTTTCAATCTTGGAGTGCTTGATTTCAGTGTTTTTGTTCGTGATTGATACAGTGCTCTTCGATTGATTGTGTTTATCTTAGAGTGGATGTGTGCTCGTAACATCTTCTCGATCGCATCGTGTGTTCATATCATCTTATTGTTCACATCGGTAATCTTCTGATTGCTATTGATCTATTGATCTTATCTGTATCTGTTTGATATCTTTGTGTTTCTTGATAGTTCTAAGTTTGTTTGATTCTCTCTACGATCTGTTTGATTCTCTCTACGATCTGTTTGATTCGCTACGATCTGTTTGCTACGATCTGTTTGATTTGATTGTTCTTCATATTCTACTTGTTGATCTTGTTTCTTGAAGATAAGTATCCTAAAAGTGTTGCAGTCAATCGTTTATAGTTAGTATTTCTTGATCATTTTCTACTACAGTCATAAATACTGTAAATTGTTTCTGAAAATGGCAACAAACGTTGATCCAATACAAGAAAATGTAGTTGATCCGTCACAGAATCCTGTTTCACCATACTACATTCATCCTTCTGATAATCCTGGCATGAAATTGCTATCGTTTAAGTTTGATGGAAAAGGCTATGGAGATTGGAAACGATCTATGCTTATTAGTCTTGCAGCAAAGAACAAGACAGGTTTTGTTGACGGGACGATTAGTAAGCCAAATGTTAATGATGAGACTTATAGAGCATGGGATAGACGCAACAATATGATGATTTCTTGGATTTTGGGGGTTTTAGATCAAGATATTGCTAGAAGTGTGTTATATTTTAATACGGCAAGAGATGTATGGGTCAATCTTGAGAAAAGATATGGGCAGTCTTCTGGGACTATGCTGTTCTCTTTGTAGCAGAATTTGCATGAAATGAAACAAGGTTTGGATAGTGTTTCTGGCTACTACACTAAGATGAAGATGATCTGGGATCAACTTGATGGAATTGATCCACTTCCTAGCTGTGAATGTACAAATTGTACCCGTACTATAAGAGCAAAGTTGCTTAAGTCTCAGGAAGATAGAAGGCTTGTTGAATTTTTGATGAAACAAAATGATGGTTTTGAGATTATAAGGGGGAGTATTTTAGCGATGAATCCACTACCAACAATCTCACATGCTTATAGATTGTTGCTTCAAGAGGAAAATCATAAGAAGCTATATCAAGGATCAATTGGAACTGAAGAAGTTATGGCATTTGCTGCAAATCATAAAAGGATGTTTCAAGATAAGTTCAGGCAGGGAAATGGTAATAGACAAAATTACAATCTGAATGATACTAGAGCTCGAATGAATAGCTATTTCTGTGATCATTGTAAAACTGCAGGCCATACCATTCAAAGGTGTTACAAACTCAATGGCTATCCACCTCACTTCAAATTTGATAAAGACAAGAGAATTGTTGCAAATGCACATAATGAAACTGATTTAGCATCTGCAAGTGTACCTGCTGAAGCTGAAAACACTATGACACTGACTGCATGTAACGCCCCCAAATCCGGGGTCAAGGGATTTGGTCGTCACTATGAAACCTCAATCCAAATTAACCTGTTTAATTAATAAACAAATGTCAGCGGAAGATATTTAGCATAAATGACCCAAAACTAATCCAAGATCTTTTAAGGTTACAGTTCTAGAAACAAGATATCCAAATTCCACAAAAAAAAATTCTCTTTCTTTTAAAACTCTTTTCAATAAATTCCAACTCAAAACTAAACCCACTAGTATAACTTTGAAATGAAGTATACTAGGCCCAAATAAAATATATAATTATAATATAATATAATATAAACAACTTTACACAATAAAACTTACACTAGCCCGCAACCCTGGATCAACCACCTTCCAAAAGCCTCTTCTTTGCTTCCTTGAATTACACAGCTAAACAGCGCAAGCTAATCTTCACTGGAGGTTAAATTTGAAAACAGGCAAGTATGAGCGGAAGAAATGCTCAGCAAGATCATTATGACATATATAGGGTCTTTTGATATAAAACCGACATCTGCATTAGAGCAGAATATTTAAAATCATAATTGCTGAATCATAAAATTTTAGTTGAGGAACCCCATAATTGATTTCTTAATTGTATTCAAACCCATTTTGATATTTTTGAGCGAGATGTTTCAGCAATACTTTGAAACTTGACGAGAATAAAACTCGTAAAACAGTGTTTACGGAAATATCGTAAACCACAATAACATGAAACAATGATTATGGATTGAATCATAAACTTTATTCAAAACCGAACTCTTCAAATTAATACTTATTTTGCTGTCATATCAAATTAGATATCAATACGAACTTTGATGCTCACAACATTCCATACTGAAGTCAACATCATTCATCTATACTAATACCACCTTTGATATTTAACAACAACGTAAGTATCAACATAAATCAAAATCTGAATCAAAACCGCACTTTACCATTATTCCAAAACAGAAACAGTTGATAAATGATTTATTCCATGAATATCAAAAACGATATGATAATTTAGATTAGGATCATCCTCCGACGGATGTACTATCACATGTTGATCAGCCCGTGTGATAACACAAGGTCATGATTCATAGAAACGTGACCCCAAAACACGAGTACTCAAACAAAAGGCAATATACCTGCCTGTGGCAAAAATTATGTCATAATATTCCATATGACACTTAGAAATAGCCCTCCGCTGGACCGTCCGTCCCGGTCACTTACGCAATTATGATCCAATCTTAAAACCTTTTATTGAAATGGGGTCATAATAATTGACACCCGAAATAATTTTATTCCCCCAATTCTTGGGTAGGAATATTCGCAACCAATTCACTTTTCTCAAAATCCAAAATATTTATAAATCCGGTAATTGGATAAGTAAAATCACTTGACTATTCTTAACATAGAACAGCAGACGAGTATTTGCATAACAGAATTATTTAATTCAGCGATATGTAAAACATTTATCGATTCTAAACTGAGAATATGGAAAGCAATACTTGCATCAAAAGATTTAAAATAAATATCACTTGAACAATAAGTGATGATAGGGATACTCGCCTTTGGGTTTTTAGCAGTTAGTCACACTCGCAAAGACGCATCAATTCTGACATTATGTCTCAAAACATCATCGTCTTCCCTTCCAACACTTTACTGATAAGTTGCTCCTGCGATTACTAGAAGTCAGCTACCCAATACCATTCCATCTTATTCTTTATCCAACGTCTTGTCCTGATCAACTCGAATGATCCGCATCTATAATTAAAATATAGAACTTTAATCGTCTAAACGATAATCACTCGACGAACTACGCGTCAAAATCCTATCGTCTACCCATACGATAGCCCACACATAAAGAAAACAGCCAAACACAAGATCATTGACCCACTTACACACGTAATTCATATCACATGTAAGCACATAATCCACGTATCACATAATTCATATTACATATGACTCGGTTCGTCAAAAGGTTCGACTCGGTACGTTTAAAACTGAAATTGGGTCAAAATACGTATTTTAGATAAATAAGCGACTCAGAATGATTTGCAAAAACAATCGAGTCCCCGAAAAAAAATAATTTAGGTCTAGAAAGTATTTTTAATGAAAGCGGAATATTTTTCTGAGTCTATACGTGTTCGTTTCGTATTAAACGGACGAACGGTTTATTTATTATGAATTTTTGAACATTTTTCGGAATTAAAACGGGTCTCCGAATCATTTTATAACTAAATAATAGTGCTCGAACACCCGAAAATAATTTTATAAGAATTATCGAGCCTGGAAAATAATTTAAAATAATATTTTCTTTGAAATCGGATTGCACCTCCTCTATTTCTCGGACTGCCAGTCGATATCATATCGACACAACCAACAACAATTAACACAATAATTTATATTTACGCGTATAAACACTCCAGAAATGAATAACACGGTCAAAAATGACTTCTACAAAAACTTCTAAAATTATGAAATAAATATATAAACACTGACATGCTATAATATACCCAAAATATAAAAGCAGAAACTCGGAATCCTTACCCAAAATAAATTCTGATCACCCCGAAGAGAAAATCTGATGTCCGGAAAATATCTCCAGAAAAATCCGAAATTAATAGCGATAGGTATATACACGCTGAGATGCCATGTGGAGTAATCACCGCCTCCAAACTCTTTTTCTATACCCCGAAAATAAATTAAAACGGAAAATATGCTTCGCAAATTTTCTTCTTAAAACCTCGAAATATATATACCTATGCGTAGGTATCGAAGCGTTGATCGTTAATATATATAATAATTGAAATTTAGGTTCACAGTTTGTAAGATATGAATTTTTGAATATTTAATATATATATAAAAATATAGAGACGGAGAAGGTAAAAGAAAAAAAAATAAAAGGGAAAGGGTGGGGAACAGGGGAAGCAGGGGAAAGGTGGAGGCGGGTGAACAAGACAGCTGAGGGAGGAGAGATTGAGAGGCTGGGAGACTGGGACTCTGGGAGGGTGCATGTGTGCGTGTGTTTTGTTTTTGTTTTTTTTTTCGTTTTTTTTAACCAGCAATCAACACGTATATATAATAAATCTTCCACACCTCATTTAAATTGCCACGTAGCAAAAAGAATGCGTATTGTTTCCTGCAGCCCGGTTTGTCCCGCATTGACAATTTCACGATATATTTTGCGAATGAAAACAAATCAAAATAATTCAAAATTAATTTTAAAATTTTCAAAATAATCAAAAATTAATAAAATAAAAATTTCATAAGTTTTAAAGCATTTTTGAATTGTGCAACATACCCGCATTTTACAATTAACGAACCGACCTGCACTTGAAACAAATTCAGAAAATCACGAAAATAGTCTTAAAATGTTACAAATATCCCGAAGTTTATAAAAACATAAATTTTGAAATTTTAAAATAAATTTTGAAACGCAATTTATACCCGCTTTTAGCAATTAAAAGATTCAACGCGCGGGTAAAATTAATCCTAAAAATTCCCAAAATAATTTTAAAATTCTCGGAATATTCCAAACTTAAATAAATATAAGTTTCATAATTTTTGAAGAATTTTGGAATTAAATACGGGTTTTACAAATATATGCAATCAGAAAATCATACATGGCTAAATAATTGATGAAATATTGATTTCTAAATTTTATAAAATCCCAAAAATAATTATTGTAATTATAAAGTCATAAAAATAATTTTAAAGATAATTTAAATATTTATAAAATTAAATTTTTCAATAAAATCACTTTTAAAGACAAAAACAAAACGATACGACTCAGTAATTAATAATACAAATAATCCTCAATCACAACCGAGTCCCACACAATTAATATTACATACAACACATAGCAGACCGAATATCCATCTAATCTCTAATATTACTAAACAAACCCAATTTACCGATATCAATAAAATGATCGGTTTTCAAATAAACTTTTGAAAATAATACATTTAAGGAAATATTTCCAGATATTAAAAAAGATCGATATAACACTCAACAATTAGCACATTACCATTTAATAACACAAACTCGTCAAATAGGAATAAAATATCCCCAATTTTATTCATTCTAAATCAGAAAATCACATAAACATATTCAAATAATAATAATAATAATTCTGAAAATACGGGATATCACACTACAGCTCAGTATTCACAATTGGTTCAGTTATTGGGAAAAGAAAAATTGGATGATAGTCAGCATAAGTGTGCAAATGTTGCAGGTAAAATGTCTTTATTTTCTTTAACATTTACTTGGATAATGGATAGCGGAGCCACAGATCATATGTGTTATGATTTGTCCATTTTCTCTACATATAAGGAGCTTCAGAATTCTGGTAATAAAATTACCATTCCTAATGGTAAACGGGTCTTAATAACACATATTGGTACAGTACATCTGCATAATAACATTGTTTTACATGATGTTTTGTATGTGCCAGACTTCAAGTTTAACTTGATTTCAATACCAAAACTATGTAAGGATCTAAATGGCATAGTAACATTCACTGGTGATAAATGTTATCTTCAGAGATCTTCAATGAGTCAACAGCTTCTTGGTAATCTCAAGAATAGACTTTACTACTTAGTTGATACTCAAGAGCAGTTTAATCAATCAGTTGCAGTTGCAGCATCTACTGAGAAAAGTGATGAAAATAAATTGAAGCTGTGGCATCTCAGAATTGGGCATTTGCCAGTAGAGTTATTTCATCAAATCCCAGATGTGTTTGCTAAACCATGTCATCTTCAATCAATCTGCCAAATCTGTCCTGCAGCAAAGCAAACTAGAAGACCATTTACAAGTAGTACTACAGTCACTTCAGCAAGATTGGAACTTCTGCACTTAGATATATGGGGACCATTCAAAGAACCAACTTATAATAAGTGTAGATACTTTGTTACAATTGTAGATGATTTCTCTCGGATGTGCTGGGTATTCTTGTTACAATTTAAATCAGACGTGGTCCAAATATTTCAGTCTTTTGTTACCTTAATTGAAAATCAATGTGGTTGTTCTGTGAAAATAGTTCGTACTGATAATGCTGCTGAACTATGTGCTGGTGATATGCAAAAAATTTATAATTCGAAAGGAATACAACATCAGAAAACGTGTGCTTACTCACCCCAACAAAATGGGGTGGTTGAACGTAAGCATAGACATATATTGTCTACTGCACGAGCTTTATTCTTTCAATATCGAGTTCCAATTCAATTCTGGGGAGAATGCGTACTATCTGCAGTTCATCTTATTAACCGAATGCCTTTGCAAAGTTTAAGCTTTAGTAGTCCGTATGAAAAGTTTTTTTTTTTTTTCTGAAAATCCAGATTTATCTCACATACGAGTATTTGGGTGCTTGTGTTTTGTTTCTGACTTAACACCTTCAAATACAAAGTTTGATGCAAAAGGAGTTGCACACGTCTTCATTGGTTATCCAGCTGGAAAGAAAGGCTACAAAGTTCTTCATCTAGTCACTCATCAGGTATCAATCTCACGAGATGTTGTTTTTCATGAACGTAATTTTCCATTTCATGTAAAAGACAATATTACATCTCAACCATTCTTTCTTCCTCAAATCACCTTTCCTTCTTCTGATACATTTCATATACCTGATGCATTTGAAATGAACAATGGTTATATTGATTCTATTCCTGTTCATAGTCAAACCAATCAGCCTTCCACTTCACAGACATCACATACTAATTCTTTAACTCAAGATATTTCTGACGATGATAACTCGACTTCTTCCTCTGGTCATTTTCCAATATTAAGAAGAAGCACTCGAGTACATAAACCATCTGTCCTTCTTGACAATTATATCTGCAATATTACCATTGCAGACATACCTGAGAAATATCACTGGTGTAATTTGGTGTCATTTAACAATCTTTCTACTGAATCTCATGCTTTAGTAGCCAATAGTGATTCTCTTGTTGAACCTACTACGTATGAAGAGGCTTCTACAGATCCAAGATGGATTATGGCAATGGAGAAAGAAATACAGGCATTGATACAAAATAAAACATGGGTTTTAACTGATCTCCCACCTGGTAAACGTCCCATAGGGTGCAAATGGGTGTTTAAAATCAAGCTCAAGTCTGATGGGACTGTGGAACGTTACAAAGCTCGTCTCGTGGCTAAAGGTTATAATCAGAAATGGGGGATTGATTACGAGGAAATATTTTCTCCAGTAGTTAAAATGACCATTGTACGCTGTTTACTTGCAATTGCTGCTAGCCGGAAATGGGAATTACACCAGCTTGAAGTGAATAACGCATTCCTCCATGGAGACTTGTTTGAAGAAGTATATATGTTACCACCACCAGGTTTTCCTAACCCTTTTAATCAGGTATGCAAACTTATCAAATCACTGTACGGTTTGAAGCAAGCTTCCCGCCAGTGGTTTGCTAAGTTAGTGGGGGAATTATATGCTAAGGAATTCATTCAATCAAAGTATGATTATTCATTGTTTATCAAGAAGAATGGAATGCATATGACAGTGGCTGATGTATACGTTGATGATATTATTCTGACAGGAAGTGGTGCACATGAAATTAAAAAGCTCAAACTGCATCTTGATAAGACTTTTAGTATTAAGGATCTTGGAAAGCTCAGTTTCTTTCTTGGTATAGAGATTGGTTATCTAGACAGTGGCATTTCTATGTCCTAAAGAAAGTTTACTATGGAGTTGTTGGAACAATCAGGAATAGTCGAGTTTAAAAATGCAGTCACCCCTCTTCCTATAAATCTAAAGTTGAGTGCTACAGAAGGGGAATTATTTCATGACCCAAGCCTGTACAGATGCCTAGTTGGGAAGCTAAATTTTTTAACCCACACTAGACCAAATTTGTCATTCACAGTCCAACACTTAAGTAAATTCTTACAGACTCCAAGAGTACCTCATTATCAAGCCTTGGTTCACACTCTGAATTATGTAGCAAGCACAACAGGGCAAGGAATTATCTTGAATGCAGACTCACAGCTCACCCTACAGGCCTTCTCTGATTCAGACTGGGGTGCTTGTTTAGACACTAGGAGGTCAATAACTGGTTACTTGATGAAGCTTGGTAAGTCTCCAATCAGTTGGAAATCTAAGAAACAGAGTGTTGTGTCTAAGAGTTCAGCAGAGGCTGAATATAGAGCTATGTCTGCAGCAGCTTCAGAGATAACTTGGCTTGTGAGATTACTATCAGAGTTAGAAGTCACTAATCTACCTCCAGTGATACTGCATTGTGATAACCAAAGCGCCATACACATTGCTAAGAATCCGGTGCAACATGAGAGAACAAAACAAATCGAAATCGATGTTCATTTCACTAGAGACAAGGTGCTGGAGGGTTTAATTCAACTCACTTACTTGCCTACTGCAAATCAGATTGCAGATGTGTTTACTAAAGTACTACCTTCAACTCAGTTCAAGGAACTACTTAACAAACTAGGAATGTCACAATGTCATTCCAGTTTGAGGGGGACTGTTGAGAGTACTGAAGAATGTGAAGATGTCAGCTCAGCTCTATAATCTGACTCAGCATGCCACGTCATCAGAATGCCAGATATAGAAGTTAGTTACAACAGAATCAATCATGTCCACTCACTCTTTCTCTCTCTGAAGACATATATTAGACACATTAGCTAGTTAATCATTTTCAGTTTTACTACTATATTATTCTCATTCTTCTTTTTCAAGAAACATGTAAACAGTATTCATTAATGCTTTTGTAATCAGTAGATTGATTTACAAAGATGTTCATAGTTAAGTTCATTCCGCATTATTCAATCTTGTAACACACGTGTCAAACGAAAATCAAACAAAACAATTCTGATCATCACTAAGTTGTGAAATAGAAACTAGATTGCAAGTTAATTTCAGAACATAAAGGACCCGATTAAGACAAATTTTGTCTGAAAGTTGCATTGTTCCTTTTTTGATTGTTGCAACTTTCTCACCATTTGGCAAACCAACTGTACATGGGATCACATCTTTAAGATTCTTCAAACAAGATAAATTTCACGTAACATGATATGAAGCGCCGAAATCAATTATCCATCATTTATCGTAATTTTCACTTTTTAACTGATATGTTGTATTTTTAGGGTTACCAAAAGCTGTAATCAATGATTGCCATTGTTTCTTCGAAAATCCGGGTAATACATATTTTGTATATTGATCTGTATTTGCGGAAGTAAGGGTTATTTGACCTGGTTCTGATGGCATGACAACTTGATAAAAGTGTTCTGTATTACTCAATCATACAATATCTCTCTCATAATGTATTTGAGGTTATCTATATATACCTCAATATTATAATATTATAATTTCATAATAAATATCTAAAATATAATATATATATATATATATTTAATATATTTTCCTAATAGTCGGGTTTATATTATTCATATATCATCTAATCAATTATTTAACAGAGATTTATTGGAATAATTTTTACTCTAAATAACTAAAGACAACTGTTTCTTATATAGGAATATGTATAATATACTTAAACTACTAAATAGGTTACAATTTACAATCAACTTATCTCTAGCATAAACAGAACATGAATCAATAATAAATGTATAATCCCTGTGTTCCACATCATGAACCAAATTACCCTTTCTCAACTACAAATTACTGCAGAACCAGATATCTTTAAAATGTTTCATTGCAGTACCTAAACAACCTAGTCCAAACACATTACTCTGTACAATACAAATATGGCTGGAATGCTATGTCTCAGAACCTGAATATCGCGATCAAACGGACTTTCCCGAGCCACTTCTGATTTTCTGATTCAGAAATCTGAACTAATTCATAGAGCTTGAATTTCTAGATCGTCTGGCAACTTAATGTCCTGTGAACCAAAAATATATAAGTAGTCATCTTGAAGGAAGACTGCAATGCCACATTTGCAGCTGTCGAAACCTTCCCAAAGATTGAACTTCAGAGTCCCCGAGACCTCCTGCTTGGGAGTAATGTCTTTAACAAAGCAGAGCTTTTCGAGCTTCCTCACTACATAATCAGTTGTCAGAACTCGGCCAATGTTTGGTCCATTTTCGACATCAGTAACAAGACCATTTTCATAAAGTGCAACATTGATGTTAACACCATGACTATCAACTTTTGATCTTAGATGACCTGTAAGGGTTACTTGCAGCTTGTCCTTTGACGGCCTTTCAAATGTTGCCTATTCATATAGATAATGCATATTAGATTGTTGTTATGCTGAGTCAAAAGAGCCCTAATACCGTATTAAGTTACCAACTCTCTTAAAACCTCTATATTTCTGAAAGGGTTTGTTTAGTGTGTGTCCATGGGCAGACATTAAGCACTAAATTCTATGAATTTAGAGTGTTTTTATTGGTGAAATTGATGTAAATGCAGGGGTCCATCAACATTTATGATTGAAAAACCAATCAAATTTTGGCACATATCTTCTTATTGTGTGCCCATGGGCACACAGCAGAAAATCCGTTTTCTGAAATACCAGGCAGCAAATAACTAGATTACATTGAGTTTACACATCAAACTGGCAATTGAAGAACTTTAAACTAAACAAAGACTTGTATATGTTATACTACAACAAACCTGGAATGCCAGACCAGGATATCTAGGTGCAGCATTGATGCAGGGTAACAATTTTTCCTCGATATTAGCCCTGCATTGGGCTTTCCCTTGGAAAACTGCTTGGGGAGTATACAAGGATTCGATTTGTAGAGCCTCGTTGTAGGCCTTTTGTCGTACTGTCCATAAACTAGATCCAAATGGATCTTTCCAACCCATATGATTCCAATAATCCACATGGTAAGCCAACAAAATCACCGGCATCTCCAGGTTATAGTCACCCCTACCCACCTGGGAGAATAGCATCTCTGCCTCTGGCGAGCTGGCATCGCCCAGAGACGAGAAGAGTTCCACCACCACGGGGCTATTCTCCTTGTCGACGTCATCTTCATGGGACGAGGAGTGCTTGCGAAAGCAGGACCCCATTGTGATGCTGATGTCTCTGCCGGTGACAACAGTAAGATTGGGAGGCAACACCAGGTAAATTTGTTTTATCTTTTTTCAAATTGTCTACGCTTTTTTATGATTCAACTCATGCAAACATTGAGAAGGGAAAACGAGAGGAAATTTTGAGGTGGATAATTCAAGAATGAACGAGAGAGAGGAGGCTAATGATATGCTAAAAATAAACACATATTAATAATAGACAATGTAATTGCATGTTATCAACTAAATAATGTTTGATGCATGTTTCACAAAACTCATGTCTAATGAATAAATAAGCTAATTAACTACATTCAGTAAATATTAGTCTAAATCTTCCAGTTGATTAGATTTTGGACTTGTAGCTGCTGCATCCCTGATCACCCCGTCGATCTGCCTGGTTTCCAGAACTAATCTGCTGCATCGCGTGTTGTTGATCATGTGGTTCTGCATGGATCTGCTGAACTGCATTTGCAATACCATCAATTTCATGATCCTGTTCATTATCTCTGGAGACTTTCACTAGTGCCAAAAATAATTGTCCATCAACTCGAAAAGACCATATCTGCATTACCATCCCAGCTCGAAGATTATTGCTAGTACTGATCCCACTCCAAGGACCACTCAAAGCGTATGAAGATGATTTGCCTGAGTAGTTCCACTTTCTGATCACTATCGATGTCAAATCAAGTTCTGGATCAATGAATGGAACTGTAATTGGCAAACGTGATATCTCGTTTTCTGTAAGAAAATCTTTAGCCTCTTGTCTAATCTGCTTAATAGGGATTGAAAATCGATTCTGAGTTGAGTCAGTATCAGAAGCAAAGATTTGTTTCTGAATTACCAATTTAACATCAACACCCTCCATCTCTTGAATTCGATTCTCGAGATCTAGAGGCATTGGTGCTGCTATCTCAACAACTTTATTCTTGTTCACAATACTCTTCCCTGGTCTCTCCTTTTCAGAATATTCATAATCTCCGTCATCACAATCATAGTAATTTCTTAACTTCTTCTTGCCTTTAACATCAAGAAGCACCTTCTTGTCGTTCAAGTTATCATGATCATCTGCAACTCTCTTTCCATTAAACTTGCATAAACTAGATGGCACTTCCTTGTCACTCAAGTAATCATGATCATCCACACAACCTTGTAAATTCAACTTGCAGAATCTATCTGACAACGAAACCTCTCCTCTAGTGGCCTTGCTGCGTGATCTCCTCGGAACTTGTTCAACCCATCCCAGTGGCTTTGAAACAGAAGTTCCAACATCTTTCGGAGCTGATGAAGAAGGAACAGAAGCTGTAATGTTGTTCTGTTTGCCTTGAAATTTTTCTTGATAATATTTTTCTCTAGCAATTTCACAAACTTGAAGCAGTTTTTCGAATTTGCTCAGCTCTACCTCAACCTCTTCCTCTTTATCTTCTTGCGAATAATGCTTGGTCATCATCTTTGCTGAGAGTTTTACCTTGCCCAAAGATTTTAAGCACGTATTGTTGAATAGTATAAGATCCTGGGACGTGTTCTTGGAGACGAGAATAGATAAAAAGAACATCAGGTAATGTAGTATATATAGTGGTTTGTGTTCGAAACAATGCCTATAGGTTTTCGTATCTGCAACTTTTTTGCATCCGAGAAGGAATTGAACAGACATAATTTTAGATTTTGAGTCGATGAATGATTAAGTAAATCAACGTGTAAATTATTTTCAATATTAGATAGATAAAGTGCATATAAACTAGTTTAGATTTTGATTTGAAAAAGAAAATGTTGTTGTCTCGGTATTTTAATATTCCGGGTTGCTAGTGTGTTTAATTAATCAGTATTATGATTTAAAGTATTATTAAAGACTCTATAATTTAATTCGAAATCTAACAATATTCAATTATTAGTTCAGAATGTTAAAATATTGGATTTTGATAGTCTTTTGTATTTTCTACACAGGAAATTTTTATTGTTAAGTTTATATTTTTATAATTTTAGAAATGTCACATAAATTTCATAATTTTGTGCAGTGCTAACCGATTTTGTAGGAATAAATGAGTCGATACGCTCACGAACAGTTCGGTGATCACATAAAAAAAGTTCGGCTCGTTTTCGGTTTAATTTATAAATTTATAAATGAGCCGAACATGAACATGGTTTTAAGATTCGGTTTGTAAATATGTTGCTTGAGCATAATATAGTCCGGCTCGAAAGTTCGTGAACATGTTCAATTACAATATTCCTAATGAGATCGTTAATATAGTTTGTGAATAATATTCGTGAAAATACTCGTTAACATAACTCGTGAATAAGTGTATGAAGTTATATAAAAAAATAAAATTGGTGCAACTCATGTAAAAATTCGAGAATCGTGAGAAAGAGTTTATAAACTGAATTGTTTTTTAAGAGTTAGTGAACAGTAATCATGAATTATTCGTTAAAGCATAGTTTATGAGATATTCGTTAACATGTTTGTAAATAAAGTTTTTCTTAATGAGCCGATGCAGGAACAAAAATTTAAACTCTTTAAAAGTTCGAGCTTGAGTTCGAGTTTGTTATATTATTAACAAGCTGAAATATGAACAATTAAAAATTCAGTTTGATTCGACTCACTTGCACCCAACGATTGTGCATCATTTTTTAATTCACATAAAATTAAAACCAAATCTAAGGGTATTAAGAACCGTAAATACATCTATAACCTTTCAAATTAATGTAAAATTATAAACACCCCAATGACTGTGCATCACTTTTTAATTCCCATTAAATTAAAACTAAATCTAAGGGTATTAAGAACCGTAATTACATTGTTAACCTTTCAAATTAATGTAAAACTATAAAATAATGGAGCATCATTTTATTTAACTTTTTCTATATTGAAACTATTTTTTATATAATAATATGCAATTTTATTATGAACGCTAATCCAAAGCAATACTGTTTTTAATTGAATCACTCCCTATCCAAACTACTACCTGACAAATAATATACTCCCTCCGTCCCAATTTATCTGTCTTGTTTGACTTTTTGTGATCAAATTGACTCAACTTTGACCGTAAATTAAACATCAATATTTCATTATTTTGAAAAACCGAAGAATACATATTAAAGTAGATTATGTGTACTTTGTTGTGATATAATTTTTATAATTTTTTTCGATTATATACAATATAAATTTTCAGTCAAAAATTGATCAATTTTACCGTAAAAAGTCAAACAAGAAAGATAAACTAGAACGGAGGGAGTAAGTCTTTTGTGTTTTGATGGGCAATCGTTTTAGAAGATCGCTCGACAAAGAACAATTCAATTTTGTTTAATCTTCGCAAAACCTCCCGACAGTCCTCGATGATTAGCCCGAAATAAGATCTCATTGAAACTATTTAAGTTACCGTATTGGGCCAATTTCGAACATGATAATAGTGTTGGCCTTTTGGGCTCTTTACGGGTCTTGTACAAGGGATTGATGGTTCAATATTACATACAATATACACACACTCAACTCATTAAAACTGTTGAACCAGCTTGCGCTGCAACTACACAGATTATATCGTGCTGGGTACGAAGAAGGTACTAAATTTAATCGTAGATCGGTCATTTTAGGGTTTCGTTTCTTATTGATGTTTTTTAATATACTGTAATGATGGATTGTGGAGCTAATTTGAATTTATATTTGGATTGTTAATATTATCATCAAGTTTATATTATATGTATGGATGCATATTTCATATTGACAATTTTTTTTTTTACACTTTACGAGCTATAATATTTGTTGATAAATCCTCTATTTTGTGACAAGGAGAATTGAAGTAATACTGTTTTTTTTACACTTAAAGAGCTATAATATTTGTTGATAAATCCTCTAATTTGTGACAAGTAGAATTGGAGTAATACTGTTTTTTTTACACTCTACGAGCTATAATATTTGTTGATAAATCCTCTAATTTGTGACAAGTAGAATTGGAGAATACTGCATCATAATTAGTTATTCGGTCTACATATCTATCATATGTGCAACACCAAACTTAGGTATACTTAGTTAAGTATGTTGTTACACGTATAGATTACACGTACAGAGATGATTTGGCGGTTAAAATAATGAATTAGTTGATTAGGTGAGCTGTGAGACCTTATCCTTGATTATATTTATATGAGCAACGCTATGTAGCCCGAAATAGATTCCAAACTTATTCCCAAATGACACATGGCGTCTTTTTATTTGTGGGGCTCATATGAATGCACGAGGGTCCATTTCATTTTAGGAAGATTGAGCAATAATATAATGTCACGTCATCATTCGGGAACTCTTCTGGGAACGCTTTCGGGGACTCTAGCATCTCTCTATTTATATATACACAACTGCTACTTAATACCATTTGCACCATGTTCTGTTGCCAAGCTGCAACCAATTATTTATTTATCATAATTATAGTAATAATAGTTAAACATTTGTATATACTTAATTTTGAATTGCAGATACCAAGTACATTGTGAAATTAATTACCATTATTATATTTTAAAACTGTTATGCACTTATGCCCCTTTTTCTCCGTATAAAGTATGATTAAGCTCTGTGACATGTACAGAGCAGAGTAAGGTGAGATGGATGCGCTTTTGAAGGCCTATTCAACTGCTGCTTCAGATGATGAAGAAGAAGATAATGACAGTGCACGGAAAGCCACATCAATCGCTCCTCCTCATCTACCTCCGTCAAAGAAACTCAAACCCGATTACTCGTTTCTTACTTATAATAAATCAAACTATACCAAACATACCCCACACATCCCACCCGTGTTCTGTAATTATAATTATAGTCATAATAACAATTATTATAATCATCACCCGCCTGAACCTCCTCCACCTATGTTACCTGGCAGATATGTTTCTAAACGAGAGCGAGCTGCTGCTGCTGCTTCCATCGCACCTCCCGATCCTCTTACTACTACACCGACAACCTCTTCATCATCCCCAGGTTTTTACTCCCTCTCCATCAATATATACCTATATGTAACGCACTTTATATGATACACCCTACTTAATAACTGATTACTGTTTGCCGTATGTTAAATTAGTTGGTACAATTAGTTAGTGTTTCTTAGTCCTCTGCATTTTTGGGTTTCAATTTGATACATCCCCCTTAATGATCTAATCTGACTAAATTATTTGAATGTGTCCTTAGCACAAACTGTAGTCACTCACTCACTCCCCTTATTTTTATGTTACAATTAATTATATTAATTCAAATTCTATTTCTGAACTCCCTCCTAACAAGCCTCATTGTTATACGTAACCAGCAGAACTGAAAGAGTTGGTCTACGAAGGGAATTTTTTTCTTTCTTCGACATCATTCATATTATTCACCTTATAGTGTATACTTTATTTGCTTGCAGTAATCTTTTACTCTTTTTTCTGAATTGGTTAGTACTCTAGAGTCAACTTGAATCATATTCAGTTTTTAAATGAGCGATCATAATTTCTTTTCTGTTCTCCTGTGGTTACTTATCTTTCCAAATTCTTGTATCCTACTCTACTGATTTGTTTATACTTTATAGTACTAGTTCCCATTAATTGTAGTGGTCCGTTGTATATATTGAAACATTTTTGTCTTTTATGTACTACATATATGAAATAAATGTATCAATATTTGTGTTGTAAACATGACTGAGTAGTGACTCTTTGACATTTGGCATCACGAATGTAAGTAGGATGTTTTGAGAAATGGCAACGAAGTATCAATCTTTTCAGGGGGTGTATCACCAGTCTCTTTAAGCGGACTAGATTTTAACAATCTGACCGATGAATTATGGCAGTCAATATTTGATAATTCTTTCTCCTATGCACAAACCATAACTTGTTGCGTGTATATTTGCTTGTGCTTGTTTCATGGCCACTTGTTTTTCTATATATTTTTCCCCGAATGATAGAGCGTTATAAGCCTACAAAATGAAATCCAGCTGCTTGTATCTGTGCAACTTCCAGAACTACTAATTATGAAACAAAATACCAACTTAACCACAGTTTTGATGAATAATCATATAGTATCACTAATACAAAGATTATTTAAAGCAGACTGTTTTCTTCGTCAACATGCCTCCTATATGGTATATCTTTTGAAGCCGGAGAAAGATTATTACATTTTGGATGATAGTTTGAGATGTGAGTCTGTGTTAGTTATGTGTGCTTAGGTCATTTGCTGAACCTTACTTCGTATTTTGTCAGTTATCGGAAGTATATCAATTATGGATATAAGAAATGATATATTACTGTCTTTGAGGCAACAAAGAAAAGGACATCCCCTGATTGGGAAACCACCTGAAAATTTGTCCTTGTCACTCATTGGTCATGACAAAGCTGTTAATGCTCTGCAATGGTCATCAACTCATTGTAAGTTATTGAATTTGTAATATAGTACACTTTCATATTCAGTATCCACCCTTTGTTTGTTGTTAATGGTAGAATTTACATATTTCGGTGGCAATGCTAATCTCTTGCTTCAATTTACCGCAATTACTTAGTTTGATTTTTTCTTGACTAAGAGCACTTGATAGATTTGATAGTACAACTAGTTGTCATGACTAAATAATATTGTACTTGATAGAGTCGAGTAGTTCAACTATTTTCCAGTTATGCCCCTGGAATTATGCTCAAAGTACAACCTTGGGTTGGGTAGTATACATAACAAATATCTTCATTGTGAAAATTCTGATGCATTGATGCTAAGTTGAATGGATTGAAATTTCGAGTTTTGACTGAGCACCTTCAGTTTTGGGTTTTTCAACTATCTCATCAAGAAATGTGTAGTTTGTATGAGGGATAAGTTTATCAGGTTACGCCTTTAGTCTGTACTTATTACTTTTTGGATTTATACAGTTTGAACCTTTTTCATTATGTTTCTACTTCTAATATGCAAGATTAACATATTGGAGGTTTAAGGCTAGTTAAAGCTTCATATCTACATATTTTGTGTGTACTTCTTCTGCAGATAATTGAAACCAACTACTGATGTTTATTTTTTTACTCCGTATTAAGTTGGCATCATTTCAAGTGTTCTTGACCTCTTTTTCATTCTTCATTATATTCTTGTTCTTCTAACTATTTTGAAGTACAGTTTTGAGATCTTTTGTTTCTGATAATTGCCATCAGCTCATCTTCTTGCATCCGCTGGAATGGATCATACGATCTGTATATGGAATCCGTGGAGTAAAAATGAGAAGAAAGCAAGGGTGTTAATTCATCACACAGCGGCAGTGAAAGATGTGAAGTGGTCGGCACTGGGACTCTCTTTACTCTCATGTGGATATGATTGCACGTCGAGGTTATTTGACATCGAGAAGGGGTTAGAGACCCATGTGTTTAAGGAGGATCAGGTAGTTGGAGTTGTAAAATTCCACCCGAACAATTCCAACCTCTTTCTTTCCGGGGGCTCAAAAGGTGTCCTTAAATTATGGGATATTCGAACCCAAAAGGTGGTACATCAATATGTTCGAGGTCTTGGTCCGATTCTTGATGTAGAGTTTATCAAGGGTGCAAGTCAATTTATCTCTTCAAGTGATGTATCTAAAGGCAATGTCACTGAAAATTCCATTATGGTTTGGGATGTGTCACGACAGGTCCCCCTATCTAATCAGGTAATGAACAATTGGCTCTTTTTTCACTTGAACACTGAGAGTACATTTCAAAATGGTATATAATTTTGAAATAGTAATACGTAATATGCCCCGAAATATTTGTTTGGAAATGTGGTCTGAACTCGGATATGTGGTCTCTGAAATACACATATTTGTTTTTGACTTTCTCTAGTCCTTAACTCCTTTCTCATGTTTGGAAGCCGTGACCAAGGTTTAACTTTTGTTTAACAAGCTTAATGCATGATTCCAATGTCATGCAGTATATCAGAAACTATGCACATAATATTGCCTTTCGAGCAACTTAGAAAGTGGTTACTGGGATTGTTTTATGACCAACTCTTCTAAAATTTTGGAGTGTCAAGTGTCAATAGACGCACCGCCAGATCGATCCTATCATTTAACAAGGATTACCTGGTATCCCTTGCATGTTCTTACAACAATATTTCTGAATATTTGCATTCTGATATACATACCGTTAATTATGGTCTCAATTTCTTAAGTTTAAAGTTCTTGGCATGTTACTACTGTCCACAAATCATTATGGTCCAAGCTTAGTGTAAAATTACAGAAAAATGATTACGGAGTCTTTTGTCCTACAGGTCTATTCTGAAGCTTACACATGTCCCTCAATCAAATGCCACACATCCGAACAATATTTTGTTGCGCAGTCGAATGGAAATTACATTGCAATCTTCTCAGCCAAAGTTCCATTCAAACTTGATAAGTATAGAAGATTTGAGAGCCATGGGGTCTCTGGATTTCCAGTGAAGTGTGATTTCAACTTGGATGGCGAGCAACTTGCATCTGGCTCGTCTGATGGGTGCATCTACTTTTACAACTCGAGATCCACTGAACTGATAAAGAAGGTGAAGTTGTATGAGCAGGCATGTATAGATGTTGCATTTCACCCAATTATGCCAAATGTAATTGCATCATGTAGTTGGAATGGAGATATTTCAGTGTTGGAGTGAGATCAAAGTGGAATGTTCAGGTAAATATCTGATTTGGTTGCGTAGGGTTTCCTATCTGTTTTTTCTTATCTCTTTATGATACCCTCTAGTGATTAATAGGGGTGTTAAAGTTTTTAAATTAATTTTTCTGATATGTTATAGGGAACCATGATGTCCACTACCGATTGCATGACCTTGTCAAGGAGGAGGTGGAGGATGAGGTTTTACCTCCAGGCTAGGCTATTTCTTGGTGAGTTGATATATATTTGACTGTACAATACTATATAATAAAGAATCTGAGAGGTTGGGAATTGATGTGAACACGAAAAATTTGTGGATTAGTCTGACAAGTATAATGATAGAGAAACTTTTTTCTACAGGAGTGAGCACACATACAATATGGACATGTCTATCATTTTCTTGAACATTATTAAATGTTGCAAATATAGCAAGTGCACATATTGTCGGGGGGGGGGGGGTGAAGATGTTGAATCTAGCTTGAATATGAATGCTTGTCGGACGGGAAACATCAGTGTGTCCAACGTTTGTCGGACGGGAAACATATCGTCAAATGCCAATGACAAACTACGATTTAACAGGGGTTCCTCTGATTTATGGCAAGTATTAGAAATTAGTAATGAGGTTGTATATATGAGTTGATATGCCGTGATGGTGATGCTTTACTTTACCAAAACTATGATGTTATTTTCTAACACTAAATTGTTTCCGCGACTTGGTACTCTCACTCCAGAAATGTGCTTAGTTGCTATATTTTGTTATTTTGTATTTTGCCAATCCACTAAATTACATGGCTGCAATTATTTTGTACGAGCCTGTATATTAATATTTGTTAGGATGTTTTCAACTTCGAATTATCCGTCCTAAATCTGAAAGATTTGTTTAAGTTTATTTGATGTTTCTGAATCATGTATAAGAATTATTGCTTTCATTTAGCAAAATTACAAAATGTCAAGTATTTCATATTTTTGGAGATATTTTGAATTACACTTTTATATATAAAATCTATCATATGTTGTGTCCTTTGAGGGCACAGTTGAACAGATGCATCATTCTCTGTGCGTGACATTGAGTATTTTGCCGAAGCCTGGTGGCTTTATATATAATCGGATTTTCTAAGGTGTGCGATGGGCACACAATAAGGTATTAGGTGGTATTTTCTAATTGGTCTTTGCATTATTAATAATGATGGATCCCGTGTGCACAAAAATACAAATACCCAACAATGAAAACATGCCGGTACCTAGATTTTATTGTATAGAGTGTGCTCATGTGCACACGGTAGAAAGATCATATATAGTTTAAATACTTTGGTACCTATCTGACATTTGCACTACTAATCAATAATAACTTAGGCTGTGTTTGATATTGCTGTTACAGACAGCAACATCAGCTTTTCGCTGAAAAGCAGTTAAAAAACTGTTTGGTAAAATTTAAAAGCTGCTTTTTCGAAAAGTGCTTTTGGCCTAAAAGCTGCTGTTAGAGAAAGCAAGTCCCCCATACTTTTAGAAAAAGCTGTTTTTCAGCTGTTGCGGGAAGCAGATGCTGATTTTACCATCAAACCTTACCAAAAGCATCATTATTTTAATTTTTTGCATTAAAACATATACGTATCAAAAAAAATTACCAAACAGTCAGTCTGATTTTTACAACAACACTTTTTTCAGTAGCACTTTTTCTAACAGCACAACAATTTTTAACAGTAATCCCAAACAGAGCCTTAGTTTGTATGATTTTACCAATTTTGGTTTTATGTTTACAATTCAGGAAGTCTTTTGTGGTAATATTTTGCATCTGCTAAAATAACATTCTTCAATTTTCAATTAGCTACATGAAATTTCTGGTGCTATAAAATGATGTAATGACTTTATTTGGCATCATGCTAGAGTGCTATTGACCGAAACTCTGCATGCTTATTCAGGAAAAAACATTTGGACTCCGATTTTAAAATTTCATGAATTTTATATAGCTAAGTTTTATTTATTTAGGGATAATATTTGTTCTCATTTTTTTGTCAACCGGTTTTAAAATCGTAACTGAGCTGATTGCCACCAAAAGAAGATTTTATTAGGCTTTCAAGTCGTTAAACAATACATGTAATAATTCCGAATGGGCAATATATTTTTAATATTATTAAGGATACTAATTTCAAGTTCCGGTAACCCGCATTTATTTTGGTATCACAAAAAATATTATCTTTTTTTATTGGGATAAACGTTATGCTACAGATATTCCAAAAAATATTAGAAAATTATTTGAAATATTTATCTACAAAGAATTATGATTTCTAATAAATGATTATTCCTTCGTATTTTAGCTGAATTTTTAAAATTGGTTACTTAAACATTTTTTTGACCATAATGCATTTCATAACTTGGACATTACTTGAAAAAATATTTTCCACATTAAATCTTGAATATAAAGTTGATTTTAATAAATAAAAGAAAATGAAACAAGTATAATAAATGAACAATAATCCTGAAAATTAAACAAGTAAATTAACAATAAAATGTTGTATTGGGCCGGTGATAGTTTTGGGGCCTAAGTCACAAATTGAGCCCATGGAGAAATGTAGGTTGAACTATAGACACAAAACAAATATATACATACAGTTGGTCTCGTATACATTTGCCCGCCTTCTCGCTAGTCTCTCTTCACGCTCTTCGACAAGGTAATTCATATCGTTTTAAGTTGTTCTCATATTTTTTTGTTCGATTTTAAGTTCCAGTTCATAGAACAGGTGTTGTATATACTTGATGATTGTATGTCATGTAGCTAGTGGTGATTTTAGTGTTTTTGTTTTTTTTTTTTAATTTTGTATTTACTCTCTCTCTCTCCTCTCTCCCTCTCTCTCTCTGCCCCACTCCCTCCCTCTCTCTCTCTCCCTCTCTCTGTGCCCCACTCCCTCCCTCCCTCTCTCTCTCTCACTCTCTCATCTCTCTAATTAAAAGGATGATGATGATGGTCGGGTAATGTGGATAACTGTAGTTGTTAATTAGATAGCTAAATTGTTAGTATTGATTATTGAATATATAAATGCATAGTTCGACAAGCTAAAATTATTGGTGAATCTCTATTTTACGTGATGAATTTTTATGTGGGCCAAAGGGAGTATAAGAATTCTCACTCTATATGTAGAGATTCATTATGTGGAGTATTAATTAAATTTACATTGCATTTTTAATTAAAAACATACACCAACTTACTAGGCACCTAGTGATGTTGGACTACTCACATGTCACAAAATCCACCGAAGGCCTATAAAGTATCATGACCAGGCAGATCACTAAATAGTCGAATTTGAGCCGATATTCTATGGGGGACGGGGATGTTACATTTTGTGTGGGTAATCATTATCATTTTTCTATCTTAAGATATTTTCCTACCATATATCCAAATATATATGTCTGTGTATATTAACATACTGACGTTTACCCTTCATATCGAATCCCATACTGTATTTCCATTCTCTCATTACTAATGCAGGTGTGACTCAAGCTTTCCATTAAGTCAAAGTTGCAGATAAATATCTTATGAATAATTTACTGTTTAGTGTTTGAGAACTAGAAATGAAAATTGATCTTGTTAATATGATCATCTCAGATGCGGACAAAGTAATTAATAAACTAATTTGTATATTTTGTTTAATTCTGGAAAAAATTGATTGTAGTTGATCAGGTGCTGTAATTATATTTGGTAGGTAGAATATTTGGAAAACTCAGGTTTAGGGTAATAGAGTCATGAAGGAGTAGTGCTGTTTACCTAATTATGGTAGTTGATGTTAAAAATTAATGTATACTCTTAAGTTGACGGATCTCTATGTAAACAGTTGTATCTTTATTATTCTACTGAGATAAGTATTATGAATTGTTGAGTAGGGTGTAAATTTGAGGATTTATTGTGTTGCTACATATGCTTTGCATAGATAGATTAAATCCTTTGTTTTAAACCTTTAGGGTCGTTTGTTTCGAGAAGTGGTATGGGTTTGGAATCAGGAATTGGGTGAGAGTGGTATGGGGTTGAGATATCACTTATGATATCATGTGTTTGGTTGAGTGTTGGAATGAATATTTTAAATTTAAAATATTTTTTAAGTTATTAATTTCAATTAATTTAAATATTATTTTAATTATCATTTTAATAAATTTTAGTTCATTAAATTATTTTTGTATTAAACATTTACATTTGATTACTTAAATGAAGTTGAAATACTATAAATAAAATTGATTCCCCCATACCCACCTCTTCCCCTGGGTATCAAAAACTCATACCTTGGGGGTATGAGGAATGGGTTTGGAGGAAAAAAATTCTGAACCAAACATCAGGTATGGGGTTGGAATGAACGATACCTGATACCAGAATGCCTCCAACCAAACGACCCCTTACTTAACTCCTCCAGGTTGAAGAGGCAAAATTCATGGTATTTAGGTTATTTACCTGTTTTTACTACCCAATCTCTTAGCCTTATTAATGCGTCAAGGATCATTAAGAATGTGATACTTGACCTACACAGCTGTTGATAGATACGAAGAATTAAATATATTACATGGATTGTATTTTGAGTATGAGAAATCTAATCAAGGGAAGTTATTTGTCAAGTTAGACAAACCTATGCATTCTTTCCAAACCTTGTTTGGATGATTCCCAAAACCTGACAACTCCAAATGTTATGAAACTCGTAACACATTTGGAGATGATTCACACCTACAAGATGACAGAGATTGTTCGTTTGCAACTTGATGTATTATTACTTGAAGAAGTATAAGTTGACGACATGGATATCATACAAGAGGATGTTAATAATTCAAAAGAACTTCCATGCCTTACTTCCTTATTCCCGAAATCTTATATAAAGTAAACTTATGAATATTATCTCAATGACTTCTGGACATTCGTGCCCACCTCGGTGAAGCCCTGTTTTATTACTGTGGAACCTTCCTCGTTAATTCGTGGTTAAGCTTTTATTTTTCCAAATGAGGAGGCAATGACGCGGACAAAGTAATTGATATGTGTATTTGATATACTATTCATGGATAAAATAAATGGTAATTCATTAGGTGTTTTAATTAATAAATTCGTGGGTGAGTTTTTCTTTTACAAATGAGGGGAGAATGATGCAGACAAAGTATTTATTATTTAATAAATAAAATATGTGCATTTTGGATTTTATAAATGGACAAATTAATTGTTATTGATTAGGTATATTAATTATATATTAGGTAAGTATATGACAAGGAACATTTAGGTAATAGAGTCCTAAAAGGAGTTGTTTTTTAAATTTGGTTTATGGTTGGATATGAGGAATTCACTTAGCTACGAAGTCACTGGATCTCTTATTAAAGAATTGTATTCTTGATTTATCATTCAACAGTGATGAATATTCTTAATTGATAATTTTTTTATAATATGAGGATTATTTGTGTCTGTACCATATTTCTGCAGAGATAGGTTATCTGTTTCAAACCTTTCCTTAATCTTGCCCTACATAAATCATCTACGAGACATGTATAATTAGTATGTTACTGGTTTGTTGCAGGCAAAGAGGTGATACTTGGTTCTAATGGGTGATTTGCATAGGTAAGATATCTAAAATACCTTTGTTAGAGTATGTCAGCCTACAGCTGATGTTGATGTCAACAACAATTTACGTTAAACTTAATTGAGTTTAAATTGTTTTGTCAGATAAAATTACACGGGTAATAGCTATGTTAGCTATTACCCCGACTCGGCTAAAAGTGTCCAACATGGATACTTGTCCAAACGTCGGACTCGGAAATATTTGGAAAACTTTACATATTTTTGGCCTAAAATAGGTGTCCGAGTGTCCATACCCATCTGAGTGTTGAGTGTCCGACATGGGTACTTGAGGAAAATTGAAGATTCGGGGTAACATAGGATAATAGTCAAAAAAAAATCTATATGTCAACACAGTTAAACTTGTATTATGATACAATTAGTTTTCAAGAAAATGTTGTCCAAGAATTTTTACCCCGAATATTATTCTCATAGGTCTCCTTTTACCGTGTTCAATACATAATATATCATTCAGTGTGACTATAAACAAACAATAACTAAACTAATCAATTATCATCGGGCATACTGGGAGAAAATTTACTTTGGCATGTTTCGTTCCCACAAGAAAGTCAGGGTGGTGTATTGGTTAAACTTAAAAAATTGACTACGTTTATTAATCTACTAGGTGAAAGCTGGGGTAGGTCTGTAGGAACCTCTGTAAATTTATATCCATTAAATGGTTACTGAACTTCAAGACATATTCTTAGTTAACACACATTGCTTGCTTAAAATGATTATTAATTTATTTATATAGTTTTACTTTTTGATATATTTAAAACTTGTGACTTCGTCGCGCTTTACCTGCACTTGGGTGAAGTAAAATGATTTTCTTTCTTATCCTTTTATGTCCCCAAGGTCTCAGTGTTTTCTTTTCTCCAGTTATCTGTAAAAAAAATTATATAACAAAAGCAGAGTTTCAGGGATGATAATAGTGATACACTTCGGGTACTCATAGCAACGGACTGTCACCTGGGTTATATGGAAAAAGATGAAATCAGGAGGCATGATTCTTTTCAAGCATTTGATGAAATATGTTCAATAGCAGAAAAACAGAAGGTAATAGTTTTCAGTTATTTTCTTGATTCTAATTTCAGATTTCGTTTGTGTCCTACTGAACCAGCTCAATATTTCTTTCCGTGCATGGACTTAATCCCTTATGTGTGTTCAGTGTATATGTAACTGTAATCACTTTTATTTCATTAAACTTGTACTGTTGATATTTCTTAATTGTCTGTTTTGAACCTGTCATGTCAATGTAATTGGTTGTTTTTATATTAGTTCTCACTTCTTACCAATTACATTTGTTGCATTACTTCATCACACAGTTCACAAATGATTAGGTGCTTCTTATGTGGTTTTAACATTCCTCACTGATTTAATTGTGCCACTAGGTGGACTTTGTACTACTTGGCGGGGATCTCTTTCACGAGAACAAGCCAACAAGGTCAACTTTAGTGAAGACAATAGAGATTCTCCGTCGGTATTGTCTCAATGATCAGCCAGTACAATTTCAGGTTGTCAGTGACCAGACCATCAATTTTGCGAACATGTAAATGCTTCTATCATCTCTATCATCCATTATATTAGCTTGTCACTTTTCAGTTACGGCAATTATTGAGAACTACTCTAGGTTAAATCTATGGTCTTCAAAGGAATACATAAAAATAACAAAAGTGAAAACATGTGTTTGTACATCGGGATAGTATAAAACATGAAAGAAAAAGAAAGTAAAGCAAGTTAGGAGTGTGGAACGTTCTAAAGGTGATTTTGGGCCAGTCTAAGCTTTAAAGTGGCAAAGTCTTGTTTTAAAGTATATAGACATCAAGAGCTTCAGATATGTATATATAAGGTCATTTACAAGAAAGTTAATTACTCATGCCTACAATTGTCTCCGCTGAGACTTGAAACCATGCTGGTTAGGGAAACTGCAACAATTAACCATCTTATGAATATTCCCTGCACGGATGTACCAAGTACTTTCCGCATGGTAACCAATATTCACTAGGCAATCCACAATGGTAACTTTTCCAGTGTCATGGTACAGTTTTTAGTGCTAAGAATAGGTAAACCTGTGTACAGCAATTACAAGAGGTTACTGATACATCCTTGTTTAGGCGATCATCATATCTTAATAAAAATCATCATCGGTCATCTTCCATAACATGGTTTTCTCCAAGAACAATGATCATAAATCTGCAGCTTCTATCACGCACTGTTAACGATCTGCTTAAAGGCCAACATACTCATATTCTGTGTTGCTTCTTATAGGTAAGGGTTGTGTGGAGTTATTGGGATAGTTGGAGGGACTACTGGATAATTACTCAAATATTTATTTTCTATAAAAAAATTCTATATTTTCCTGTTTGTTTTGTGACCTAACTAACTCATCCTCCAGAATGAAAAATATGGGCAGGCAATGTTTTAATCATTTTTTAAAAAAAAAGAGTATGGGAAGGCAAATGACACGAGTAACAGAGTCATCTTGGCACCATTACAGCTAATATGATCCTTCAGACCCAAATATAGTCGCTTTCGATATTTCGAACCTGGCAATTGTTAATAGCTTCAGAAACTTTAGAAGCAATAGGCCAAAAGCTATTTATGTGACATGATTGTCGTTGAGTATAAATATAATCTCTCCGGTGAAAGTGAAACCACAAAGATTAAATTGTAACAATATTCTGTGCCATATGGAATTGAATAATGTTATTCCGGCTAAAATGAAACAGTAATATTATCTTTAAGAAACTAATCTTGTGTTATTACATATACAACACGACGTGTGAATATCTAAGTTCTAACCTGTTGCAGATTTGGCCATGTAAATTATGAAGATCCGCATTTCAATGTGGGCTTACCAGTGTTCAGTATTCATGGAAATCATGACGATCCTGCTGGAGTGGTATCTATTTTTACTTTATTGCTGATCAGCCATCTAGCGCGTGGTTTCCTGCATCTAAATTATTTTTTATCTGATAAATTAAACTTTTCAAATATTATTTGAAATAACCTATTAATGCAAATTTTTCTTCCATTTTCATTCGTCTTCGTGTTTAGATTTTTTGGTTATCCTTCATCCACCAATGGTATTTTTTTGCAAATCAAACTACCTCACCGTCAGAATTGATATTTTAGTTATTTTCATGTGTTTTTCAGTTTTGTAATACTTATACAACTGATTTCTGGTTTATCCTTGGACCTTTGCTTTAGAATATTCTTACCTATTCCTTACCTGATGATCATACTTTTTTAACACGTGGGAAATATTGATGAAGATATAATTGAGAGTTTTAATACAGGTTATATGATCAATTTTAATTTATCCATGTCAATTTTTATGCAACCTGCATTTTGTTTTTCAGTGACTAAGCAGGAACAAAGATTGTTTTTTTAAATACCGAGCTGTATAGTCCTTTGGTCTCCTGAATCAAGTTTTATATTAGAATATGAAAGGAATGTCAGGAATATTATAAGCTTTACATTAAAAAATTGTTCAACTATATAAAAACATTTCTATAGTATATATGAAGAAGTACAGAGAAATTATATTGTCATTATAAACAATACAGATATGATTGTCACTTTTACTTATTGCTTTTTCTTTCATTTTGATTTTCTGTTAGGACAATCTTTCTGCAGTTGACATCCTTTCAGCTTGCAATCTTGTAAACTACTTCGGAAAAATGGCTCTAGGAGGTTCTGGTGTTGGGCAGATCACACTCTATCCAATCCTTATCAGGAAGGTCAGTTGATAAACCTTATAAATAACAGCATAAAAAGTCAAACTCATTAAAGCATGTCTTGTTTGCCTCGTGTAAGGTTTGTTTTAGTGAACTTATTCAACAAAATGGGTCAAGTCCGTTATAACAGCTCAGCTTTTTGATGTTTGGAAACAAAATAAACCATCTGGAAGCATAAGACTGGTTATAGAACCTTTTTATCTTTTGGCTAATCTATTAACCAAGATTATAATTTTTAGTATGACAATTGCTCTGGTTCTTTTCCTATAATATGAAGGCTACATGTTACTGAAAGATGCATTAAGATGACAGAATTGATTAGTTCCCCTTCGCCTAAACATAAGAAGTGAACTTGATCAATTTGAATTTAGGTTGAGTTACTTAAGTTTACATGCCAACCCATTTTAGTTGGTGTTTAAGCAGTGAGTTTGAACTTTAAATATTTAAATGCAATATTTAACCTGACTTGAGATTTGCTTGAACTGTAAAACTTTTTGTATCTAAAAGCAGAGCTAGAACATTATTATTCAGCTCTGCTCGACTCGTTTGCACCACTAGCTACGTAGTAGAGAACACCCTTGCATGCTTTCCTAATGAGATAATTATTTACTTTGGCTTTAGGGTTCGACTTCGGTAGCTTTATATGGTCTGGGGAACATCAGAGATGAACGCCTGAATAGAATGTTTCAGGTACTTATTTAGACTTGTTTTGTATGAAGATATTCTGTCTAGTAATCTTACGTGTTGGATTTTGTTTTCCAGACACCTCATGCAGTACAGTGGATGCGTCCGGAAACTCAACAAGGATGCGAAGTGTCAGATTGGTTCAATATTTTGGTGTTACATCAAAACAGGTTAAATAAATTTCTATTGATAGTGATTGCAATGGAAATGGAACTAATCTATATCTGTAGTGTTGTGTGCTGCTGCATGCCTTGTTGTCAGTTTGCACTTATACATGTTTATGTAGTTTTTTTATTTTTTATTACCCAGAGTGAAGACAAATCCTAAAAATGCCATTAATGAGCATTTTTTGCCGCGGTTTCTGGACTTCATAGTTTGGGGTCACGAACATGAATGTCTTGTTGATCCTCAGGTGCCACTAGATTGGGGATTTTTGTTATCTTTTAGTATGCATTGTAGCTAAGTTCAACCAAGTAAAAGATATATTTTGTCATTGTAGGAAGTTCCGGGCATGGGTTTCCACATTACACAACCAGGATCTTCTGTTGCAACATCACTGATAGATGGAGAGTCAAAACCGAAACATGTACTACTTGTAGAGATTAAGGTTGGTTTCGGATGCAGAAGGAGCCATTTTTCTTTTCTACATTCTCTTGAAATCAATATTTCACCTGTCTCATACATAACAGATGCTCGAATCTATATAGGGTAATCAATACAGACCAACCAAGATACCTTTAAATTCAGTGCGACCGTTCGAGTATGCTGAGGTATTCTCGTGTTCATATGTTTATGTATAGCCACTAGCCAGTCAAAACTTAATGTCAAGTCTATATTTTTGATGCAGGTTGTATTAAAGGATGAAGCCGACATTGATCCTAATGACCAAAATTCAATTCTTGAACATCTGGACAAAGTGGTACTGTTATTTTTCAATTTTCAAACTGGTCAAGATATGCTGTTACATAAAGATTCACATTTCTGAGATATTTTGCATCTTATCTCTTGTTATATCCTGTTTGCTTGCTGTAGGTCAGGCATCTTATAGACAAGTCTTACCAGAAGGATGTTAATAAGTCAGAGCTTAAGCTTCCATTAGTAAGACTAAAGGTATTCCTGCTCCATCTAGAATGACAAAGTATATGGTCTATATCATACTCGTTCCTGTTCATTCATCTTTTTCAGCATCTTTGATTGTCCAAAACAGTTCCCCCCCCTTAAATATACATTGATTTGACAGGTAGATTATTCTGGATTTATGACAATAAATCCTCAAAGATTTGGGCAAAAGTATGTGGGGAAGGTAAATTTTCACAAACTATTTTGATAATGGGCTACGAATCCCAAATTATATGGCTAATTTCAAAAATCCCTCAGGTTGCAAATCCTCAGGATATCCTGATTTTTTCAAAAACTTCAAAGAAAGGTCACAACGTAGGTATGTTTACTCTGTCTATTTCAGTTTTTATTTCTGCCAAGTAGATTACATGAACTATCATTTAATTACATGGTAGTTATTGTAATCCTTTATTAATGGACTTGATGTGTTTTTTTTTCTTATCGAATATTGAAGGCCATTTATTAGATCAGCGCCATTTATTAGATCAGCACCAGAGTCTTATAACATATTTTCTAGATATTTTAGGTAGACACGGAAAGCTTGATTTGCCGTTCGAAGTATTTAATATGTATATTGCTGGAAGTCAGACATGCATATTATAATAATATATTCGGATGACAGGCCTAGACCTGGTTGCATAGAGAGTCAAGGTTCAAAATAAATCTGGCAACAGTGCTTTGGGATTATATCACAAATCAGGTCCCACAAAAGTACCCTTAAAATGACTTCTATTTTTATGTTTGATGTCGTGGATATTATACTACAACTTGAGAATATAAAAAAAAAGAGAACATTAGTTCATCTATTCCTTAAAACTATGAATGTATGATGTCCCAAATGTCTGCGTACTTGAGTTGGAAAACTGTTGTTAGGGTCCACGCCACTTGTTCACATCATAGACACAAACAGAGACACTTTTATATGTTACAACTTACAAGTCTTGATGGCGTTGCTGTGGCATTAACAAAATTACTACTTCTGTATGGGTTGCTACACAAGGAAGTTAACTAATTCTATCTGAGTAATACTCTAGACTTTGTCGTGAAGTTTAACTTTAGCCACTGACAGGTTAACCTAGACACCATCCATGTCTTATAAATCATTGACAGCTTCTTGCAATATAGTAGATACATGAGTATTATGATGTTGAATAGGACTGTCACCTTGTCATCTCTGGCAATAATGATAGTTTAATTGTTTTCTTACTGCAGTAAAAATTGATGAATCTGAAAAGCTGCGACCAGAAGAACTGAATCAGCAAAATATCGAGGCTTTAGTTGCAGAAAATAACTTGGTGCGCATTTCATCATTCATACATCTTTCAATTAAAACAATTATGTGTTTTTGATGCTTGCCTATAAAATTGAATCCGCTGAATCACATTAAAGTAGCTAAAACATGCACGCCTAAAGAATTCTTTGTTAGAATTCGATATTTAACTTATTTTAACTACCTTGCAACATGTGTGATGCACAGACCATAAGATCCCTTTTACGTTTATTATATAAGATATATCTGTGATAGTGTGATGTAATTGTAGTTGGAAGAAACCGAACATTCACCTTTAAGACTACTTTAGATAAAATCTCTTTTAGTCCTAATCATATGTGCTTTGGATAAAACATAACTGGTGCACCATGTGATTATTTATTTTTATTGTAACTTTTTCACACAATATGTACATGGATATTATTTGTGCAGTAAATTATGCATGGCATGTTCTCAGAGATGAACAAATTTTACATTAGAATTTTTTTTTATGAAAATTTGTGTTTATATCTTGAATCATATTATTTTTAAACTTTGTTTTTTTTTGTTATGATATGTTGGTCAACTTTCTCGATTCTTTTAGTTTTTACATTTTATTACTAAATTAAATTACATAGTCAGTTAATATATTTTTGTTAATTGTTTGTTATACAAATTCTGAAATTGTGTTATATTTTTTACGTTTCATAAGCATATATGGAATACAGTCTTCTAATTGATTTATATACACAATGCTTTTACTATTTAGTATAAGGATGTTTTGAATACTTAATTTGGAATTCTTATAATAACAATTATATTAATTTTTTTTATATTTATTAAATACATGTATTTTTTAATGAAGTCTATTTTTACATGTCTATATCCTTAACAATATATAGACATATATTTTATTAAAATGTATAAAATTATTATAGGGATAAATATTTTGTACCGTAATGAAGAGAGAGGTATGTTTTAGATTTCATAAGTATTGAATTTTTATCTTCTTAAACATGTGGCAAGCAAGTAAATAAATAGTACTCCGTCCGTCCCGACAGGTTCTTAACATTTGAAATGAAGAGTTCGACACGCATTTTAAGGCTCTTATTTAGTATAGTTCCGTAACTTATTTTTAAGATTTTCTTTTTTTGAATAAAAATTTAATGTTTGAAATTTTATTCAAAAAAAGAAAATTTTAAAAATAAGTTATGGAACTATACTAAATAAGAGCCTTAAAATGCGTGCCGAACTTTCAATTTGAAACGTTAAGAACGTAGTGGGACGGAGGGAGTAGTAAATGTATAATATTTTATGTTCTGTAGTTGTCAAGTATTAAACCTTAAACCTATTTCGGTAATTAATAATATTATGTTATTAGATGTCTTGATGTGAAGCCCCTAATGACGGATGAACAAAGATTCTCCCTACGCTTAAATTATATATATGATATATTTTGAGTTGCGTAATTTGAGCTTGTGTACTTATCTTTTCATACTATATTAAATTTTGAAATATGTATAATTTCCTACGAATCCAAATTTAATATATAATGAGAAATATTGGCCTACCTTTAATACTCATACTAAAGTAGAGCTTTAAAAAAGGCAACTGTTTTGTTAGATTTGGATTCTTCTGATCATCGAGCCACTAGCTTTAATAGGAGTTTAGTATATCACAGCTATTAAGTACTCCCTTTGTCCCTTTCAATTATTAACAAATTCTATTTTGGGATGTCCCGTCAACGTCCTAAAATAATAAAGTTTTAATAATTTAAAGTTTCAACCGACCCCACAATTTACTCACTTTTTAGTTACTTTATTCTTATTTCTTAATGTTCATGCCCATTTCAAATGTTAATAATCGGAAATGACAGAGGGAGTAGTTATTAATGAACATGACATTTGATGTTTATGTTTTGTGTATCTTAAGCTTAACATTTCTTGGTCTCTCAGCAAATGGAGATCATTCCAGTCAATGATTTGGATGTTGCATTACATAATTTTGTTAACAAGGACGACAAAATGGCTTTTTACTCTTGTGTGCAATACAACCTTCAAGAAACCCGTGTAAGCAATCTTCTTCAATCCTGGTTCTGATAAAAAAAAATTGCCATTGGTATATATATGTTAATTTTTCAATATAGATATTGGTATATTTTTATTGTAATTTCTGGTGCATACACATAATTTGTATGAAATTTATGTAATTATTTGCTTACCAGGGTAAAATTGCTCGAGATTCGGATACTCTGAAGTTTGAAGAGGAAGATCTGATTGTCAAGGTTGGAGAGTGCTTACAGGCAAGTAATTATGATTCTTATGATATTTGCAAATTAATGGTTAGGTGATATAGCTTTAAATATACAACTACTTTTTGTTGCAATTTTTATACATGATAATATAAAATTAATATCCCGAAAGAAATCCACGGGACTTGGTGATCAGTCCTAAACCAGCCTGATGTTCTAATACCATCCAGATGCAAGATGGCATATGAAAATTTTAGTGGCCTTAATATATGACATGATAATACTGATATATCTTGTGCAGGAACGTGTGAAAGAAAGGTCGCATTCTAAAGACCCCGCGCAGTTCACATCTAGTGGACAGTCATTAGAGGTAGTTTAATCTCACATTAAGCTATTTAAGATTTGCATCTGGTTGGGTTTGTTCTGCTGTATTCAATGCTTTTGTTGCACATTTGGCGTGTTGTGTTCTTCTGTATGTAGAATATTAGAAGTACCAAAGCAGCCGGAAGTGCAGTATCTTTCAGTGATGATGAGGACAGTACTCAATTATATGGTACAAAGTCTGCCACCAGAGGCAGGAAAGTGGCATCACAATCTTTTAGGTCCTCTCATGATGCTCCTGAAATTAGTAAGCCTGCCAGAGGAAAGGGCAGCAGGGGTAGGGGAAGAGGCAGAGGCTCTTCTAATTTGAAGCAGACAACTCTGGATGCATCTATGGGTGTACGTTCAGGAAGGTATAGTTTCAGAGCTAGTAGTAGTACATTAGATATATTCTTGTTTCCAAAAAAGTAAATTACTCGTGTATCCCATCTATGAGTGATATTACACCTCTTACGTAATTTATATTGTTGGTATATATATACAAATGAACAAGTGTCCGAACATTTGTGGATGGGACAAATTCTTTTGGGACACAGAATCTCTACTCACTAGGCTGTAATGGTAAAAGACTTCAATATATTTACAAAAGCATTGGTATGTATGCTATATTCACTCTATCATTTATTTGTCAAATAAGACACTGAATGCTTGCCTAGTGTGCGTCTTATGCAGTGTAGGTCGAAATTGGATGTTCAAATTTACTGATATCAAAAAGTTAAAGTTGGCCCTATAAAAGGACAAAACCTTCATAAAAATTGTTTTTTTCTGCCAGTAAAGGAATAAGAATTTATCCCCGAGCATTTTTTCCTTCTGAGCTAACATAAAATTCATTAAAAATACTGATGAAGAATAATACGTCTGAAGGTGCAAGTTATTTTTCTGTATGCCAAAAGCATTGCAGGTACATGTACCAATTTTTCAGCATTAACTAATTTTAATTAGAATTTTATAGTAGCATTGAGAAAATCATATCATTTCTTTTGTATTTGAGGGCTATGACTCATTGTTAATCCATACCTTTACAGCAACAAGATGTCCTAGAATTGTTAGGAGAATAGATTTAACTATAAAGATTTTTTTTTGTTTGTAACTGACCAACTTGGCTAATGAGTCATGTATATTAGAAAGCAAAAGAGGGTGGTATTGGACTGGTACTTTTGCTAGTTTACACTGTCCCTGTGGGCTTTATTATCATATTTACATAACCACTTTGCTGATGTGATGCATAATATCACCTTCAGTCTGCCCCATCCGTTACTGGATTGTCCAGAGTACTTTATGTTTTAATAGTTAAAGTGCTTTCCCATTTGTTACTGGATCCCCTGGAGTACTGTATTGCTAAAATTTCAGCGACCATAATTACAAGGAAAGGGTGATGAAGTCTATAGTACAGAACCAAGCACTTCATGATTGGTGTTTCTTATACCCAGTCGCTTGGATGTCCTTCATGAATTTTCTGTAAAAATTCACAGATTTATTTATTGAATGCAGATCTGCATCAGTTGCTGCTACGGCTTCAGTAAGAAGTATTGCTGCAGAGGAGGAGAACGTAGATTCTGCTTCAAGCGATGAAGATGTGCAATATAACGAGGTTGATGACAGTCCGGTATGGATCATTTTCTAAAAAATTTACTATTTACAACTTGTCCTTATTGTTTCTCTTTGTTTCCCTGTCAACCAAGTAATGTACCAAAGAAGTTTATCAATAAGTGGATATCTAGCTATGTGCATTACACATTACATTCATAATCTATATAAACTGTCGGTACCAGGTAGCAACATTTGTATTACATTCATAATCTATATAAAATGTCGGTACCAGGTAGCAACGTTTGTAATTGCATTCGTGTTCTTCTTTTACCGACATTCCTTGCTACTTTGATATCAATTGCAGAACCAATTACTACTAGCTTGTACCCAGGAAATTAGTTTGCAACAAAATTGTGAACTTTATCAATGATGGTTAGATGATGGTTTTGCTCTGAACTTGTAATAGGTCATGCTTAAATTATGTTGCTCCAAATTAGTTTCTTGCTTTAATGTTGCTGCAAATACCAAATTCTATGCTGCTTACTTTTAATAAACGCTTGAAGTAAGATGTGTTTTCTTTGGAAAGGATGATGATGTCAGAGGTAACAGCCGCAAAAGACCTGCTGCTCCAAGAGGAAGAGGTAGAGGATCTTCCTCCAAGAGGGGAAAGAAAACAGATTCCGTAACATCTTCAATACAACGAATGATGATGAACAGAGATGATGATGATGATGACGACGATGATCATGTAACAAAAAAAGTACCTGCCTCTCAAACTCGGGTAAGTAAAATCTGTATGCAAGTGTTACTTTAAGCTCTCTTTCAAAGGGATGATAAATTACTCTTCTAATTTATTCAGCAAATTCTGTTCAGATTTGTAAAGCTATACTTATTTTTTACTTTAGACTTCTCCTTTTGACAACCATTTGCTTAAATTCTTGGGAATGCTAAAATTTGTATGCTTAATTTATGAATCTGGCTACTTATATTTTCTAATGTTATTTACAAGCCCTTTTCACATGAAAACATTTCCTACCAAATAATTAACAGTTTGACTATGCTACAAACTAACAAGTTCTGTATGTAGGTAACAAGAAACTATGGTGCCCTGAGAAGGTAGGTATATAAATCAGTGTGAACAGCTCTCTCCTGCAGAAGTTGGCCAGCCCTGCAATTGAATGGTTCATGCATCTGTGTGAAACTTTTGTGTTCTATGAATAGCAAACAAAATTTTCAAGTATTCTCACTCGTCATTAGAATCAAGAAAGGGTTTAAGACGGGAATGTTTTTGTGCGGCGTTTCATCTGGTTGTAATTCTCATGTGATGGTAGTAACAAAAATGCTTTCTTTTTTTTTTGCTTTCCTGCCGTATGTGAGAAGCCCTTGATGAAGATGGCACAGGGGGGGAGCACGGAATGCAATTGCATTTCCGGACCCTGTATATCGTAACAGCATAGTTATACTTTCGAGGAATTAAGCCATGCATGACTATTCTAATGCAGCTTTTTAAGGCCTTCAATAGATGAAAATTAACAGACATATCATGTGAATAAGTTCTAGTTGTATTTGAAGCAACTTTTTGTTTTGAGCTGCCAGAAGCCTATCATCTGAGATTACAGACCAATTGCCATTGTTTTTCTTTACAAATATTGCTTGTTTATGTATTACACTTGACAAATATTGACTAGTTACTGATAAATTTCTTTTGTTGAGCTATTGTATCAACTTCTGTGAGGCAATTTCTGTTTAGTTACTTCATGTTAAAGATATAAACTCCTTACTTGGGAGCTCTACTTTATTTGAGAACCTAGTAGTAGTAATGGTTGGTTGTCGTATGTAGAGCCGGCCAAACGGTCGGCAGACCGTGCTGGGGTGAATTTCGGGTCCGGCTCAACAGCCAGTTAACTAGTGAACGGCTTGTAAAGCTGCACGAGGCGTGTCATGCCGATTTGACAAAATGTTAGCCCGTGAACAGCTCGCGAATTAGGCGATTTTAACGGTCCGGCGAGTTGGCGGTTCATGGTGAACGACAAATAACATGAATAACGAATAAAACGAATAATCGTTTGATTTGACACCAACCCCTTTTGTTGTCTTTTTTTTATATTTTGTTTTTTACTTTGTACAAAAAGACTTTGCATTTCTGTTTTTATTTTACATTTTTTGGATTTTTGTTTTTATTTTACATTTCTTATATTGAAAAAGATTTTCGATTTATAACACATTTCAACATTTTTAAAAATTTACTCGTATTTTATTTGATAAACTAATCAAAAGAAATAAATTTTATTTTTACTCATATTTTTAAAAAGTTAGTTTTTAAAAAACAAATATGTTATTTTTGAAGGAAAAGAGGATGGTACGGTATCGGTATCGGTATCCGTAAACTGATACGGTATCAGTATCATTTTGCATTTAGCCCAAAATACCTTGATATCGCATATCTCCCTCGCTTTTTTTACAGACGGGCAAAAGCCAAACAAGTCACTGTATTCTAAATATCGTTCCGAGGTGGCTTAAGATATCTTGTAATTAATAAAATAATTTTAAAAATATATGTAATTCTGATTTATTAGTAACTTATAAATTATAGTCAAATATGTACTGTTCGTGTAATATCCAACTCAGCTCGTTTCGGCTTTGATTTAAATTTTGAAGAAGGGAACACCATACTTTCAAATGTAGTCGTTAATTATTTGTACTTAACAATCACGCAAGTAATTACAATTTTACGATTTTACCGATTTGGAAAATCATAACGAGATTATATATTTCCAATTAAAATGATTCTATATTTATTACCTAACTATGGAAACTTTTATTTAGCTAGATATTACAACTAATTATACTTACCTCAAATGACATGAAAACGTGTAAAACCATGTATCTTTTAATTTTTTAAATATTTAAATTTGTACAAAAAACAAATTAAGAAGAAACAAAGATCTTAACATATAAATGCGTGTTCATGTTATGCATCAAGAAATTTAATTATATTGATTTGCCTCATTGGCAAAGAAATCTCAGATGCGTTTACAAAAATGCACACATTTCTTATTTAGTAGTGAAAGAGCAAAAAAGAGTTATATATAAACACATAACTTCCATATACTTTGATCTTGCCCTGTTTGGTGTTTTCTACAAAAATCATACAAGGCATCATGACAAGAAAGAAGGTGAAGTTAGCATTCATCAGTAATGATGCTTCTCGAAAAGCGACATTCAAGAAAAGGAAGAAGGGGCTGATGAAGAAGGTTGGAGAGTTGAGTACCTTATGTGGTATTGATGCTTGTGCTATCATTTATAGTCAGTATGAGCCCCAACCTGAAGTGTGGCCTAATACAGAAGGTGTTCAGCGTGTGTTGGCTCAGTTTAAGCGAATGCCGGAGATGGAGCAGAGCAAGAAGATGGTTAATCAGGAGAGTTTTATGCGACAGAGGATTGCGAAAGCTAATGAGCAGTTGAAGAAACAGTGTAAGGATAATAGGGAGAAGGAAATGATTGAGGTTATGTATCAGTGTTTGACGGGGAAAATTGGTTTACAAAATTTGATGATCCCGGATTTGAATGATCTTGGTTGGCTTATTGATCACAAGTTGAAGGAGATTTATAAAAGAATTGATCAGATATCGGCTGCTAAGAAAAAGAATACTACTACTGGGAAAGTTGGCTCTGGCTCTGGATCTGGCTGTGGCTCGGGATCAGCTGCTGCAATGTTGAAAGGTAAAGGAGTGGCTAATTGTGTTGATGGAACGGAAGAAAAGGCTATAGAGGGCGAGATGGAAGCAATGCAGCAGCAGCAGCAGAGACCGCCTTGGTTCAGCGACTGGATCAACAGCAATAGTGGGAACAGCAGTACTGATCAGATGCAGAACCAGCAGCAACACTGCCAGAATTTGGGATTTAGTCGCGGTGAGGAGATGATGATGCCTTATGGAGATGCGCAGAATGGTGGCATGTGGTCAAGTGCATTCTTTCCATAGTTTCCAATCAAGGAGAAGCAGATGAAAGGATTTGTGTGACAGTGCTGGTTACCTGTGTTTTTGTTGTTTTTTGGATCAATCTTGAGGATAATGGTTAAAAATACCCATTTTTGGGTTGAATTTGCTTAAAATACCCATTTTCAGAAAATATGCTCAAATGCGTATTACACGCATTTGAGAATTGGGTATGTAAGAAAATTATTAAAGATACACATTTCGTATTATCATTGGGATACGCATTTGCCAAATGCGTATCACAAAAATATAAAAAAAATAAAAACTGGATACTCATTTCACAAATGGGTATTTAGTACAAAACAGGATAATCATATGGCAATTGCGTATCCAAACGAATATTTTCAGCACTACACTCCCAGAATGGATATTTTCAGCATTTTGCACCAAAAAAATATTATTATTAACATTCTTTCGAACTTTGAAGGATATTTGTTTTGCTTTTAATAAATTTCTATCTGGTGTGTTCTTATTTTTGGCTTGCTACAATAATTCCATTGCTTGTTATATTCCTTTTTTTTCTTCGTTATTTTTATACATTAATAACTTCAAGGTATATTAAATCTATCTCTTCTATATATAATAGCACAACATGGGGATAATATTTTGAGATTAAAAAGTCTCATTGAAAAGACTAAATTACCCATGTTTTTAATATTTATATAAAAGTTGTGTTTTGTGAGAATCGAACTCGAGCTGCTTCATTCTTCTATACAACCTCGTACCACTACACCATATTGTCACATGTGCTTTTTATCATACATATAATATGTAAGTGTGCGAAAGAAATATTTTATTTAACTTTAAATATAACTACTTGAATTCCGCAAAAAAAGTGATAGTTACTTGAATATATGTACAATTAGTTTTAAAGAACTGAATTTCATATATAAATTTAGGCATAGTACACAAATGGATTATTATCTTATTTATTATTATTTCTTAGTTTGAAAATATATCTCAGATATTTTTACCATATTTTTAATTATAAAAAGTAATTAAAATATACATATATAATTTTTAAAGAAAATATTGAAAATAGAATCACCTATATATAAATAATCTAGATTGGTATTAAATATTTAGATAAATTCGAATTATAATGTGTCAATGAATTTTAGTTTATTTTGAATTTGAAATCAGAATTTGACCCATTATTCAAAAAATACTTGAAATTTGACTACATGACTAGCCGAAAAACATTGTAATATTCTACGTTTAGTAAATTTAAATTACAAGTTCGACGAAAATATCTTACCAATAATGTGAAATTTTTTGATATCTTATATTAATATAAATTGATGTGTTTGAGGTATTTATAGAATCAAGTCAACTGATTATTTGTATTAAAATTACTAACTTCACTAGTAGCGCAATAGTGTTTTGGGACTTGTACTGATTTTAAAAATATTTGAAATTTGATATGAGATCTCACGAGATTTGTTAAAATTATGATGTTATATTAAATCGATTTATTTTTCATTTTTCACTTATAAAAACTAGCATTTTAAAAAAAATCTTTTAGATAAACAATATTTATTGATCAGAATAATATTGTACAAATATTTTAAATTATTTTAATATTTTGAATTATTCAAATAAAAGTTATATCTATACTATATTGTAGCATTTGATTCAATACATTGTATACTATTTAAAAAAATATTGGTCAATAATTTGAAGGAATTAACCAGTTCAACTAATATTTATAAAACTTTATCGAATTGAAAAATATTTAATTTTAGGAGAATAGTATACAATATTATCAAATTATTATATGAAAAAATATTAGAGTTGTAATGAAAGAAACTAAAAATAGTTTAAATAACAATATAATTATAATTTTTCCTTCAAATTCTTGAAAAAAATCATGAACATCAATAATAAGTCTTACAATATATAATTTATTTCTATGTTACATGATTGATACTCGGTCGCGTAAAAAATATATATGGATTGTTTGTGAGTGATAATGTGAATACCATATATAAATTATTGCAATTTATTTATTACATAATTTTAATTTTTGAATAATTATAAATACATGTTATTTAAGTAATCAATTGCATCAGTAGATATTAATAATGATTATACATGTACATAAATTAGATATTTAGCATATAAATAATTGAAACCAACGTAATTTCCTAAAAAATGTAACATACGATAATTCACATGCTAACATAGACAAACTTAATCTTATTTTGTTAAGAGTAATGTAAAAAAACTAACATTTTTCTAAACATACATACGTTAAATTTCAAAAACTAACATTTTCCATTAAAATCAACTTTTATATTAACAGTAGTGTAAATTTTATATTATTTTATATTATGATTGCAAGTAATTCTGAATTCAGTTATTCATTTTTTATCTTTTTAAATTGAGTAAGTTAATTGTAAATTAGTAGAGAACTCAATAATAATATATACCAGTTATATAGTTTACTTAAATAAAATTTAAATTTTTGGTCAACTCTATATTCAACATATATGTTAATTTTTAACTTTTTCTTTGTAAACATACCAACGACATTCTACATATTAAATTTATTTGTTTCATTTTAAACGAACACTAACTACCCTGTTTATATTCATTCATTAAATACAATTATACAACACAAACAAGAATATATATATTTTTCTAATGAGCTATATTGGAAATGTTGTGTAATTTAGTAATGTCTTGACATATTTTATTCACATATACAACCTCATATCACTGCACCATATTGTCACATGTGCTTTTTATGATACACATAATATGTAAGTGTGCTAAGTTAGTATTTTATTTAGCTTTTAAGATAGCTACTTGAATTTCGAAAAAAAATAGTTACTTGAATATTTGTACAGTTAATTTTAAAGAATTGTATTTCACATATAAAGAATTGAAAAAAAAAATCTTGAATATTAATAATAAGTCTTTACAATATATAATATATTTTTATGTTATAACCATGATTGATACTCGGTTGCGTAAAAAATAGATATGGATTGCTTGTCAGTAATAATGTGAATACCATATATATATATTATTGCAATCTATTTATTTATTACATAATTTTAATTTTTGAATAATTCATATTATTTAAGTAATCAATTGTCTCACTAGATGTTAATAATGATTATACATGTATACAAATAAGATATTTAGCATATAAATAATTAAAACCATCTTAATTTACTAAAAAATATAATATACGATAATTTACATGTTGACACACACACATAACTTAATCTTACTTTTTAACAGTAGTGTAAATAAAAAACTAACATTTTTCCATACATACATATGTTGAATTTTAAAAACTAACATTTTTCATTAAAATCAACTTTTATAGTAGTGTAAATTTTATATTATTGTATATTATGATTGCAAGTCATTCTGACTTCAATTATGAATTTTTTATCTTTTCAAATTAAGTAAGTTAATTGTAAGTTATTAGTGAACTCGGTAATAATATAACCCACTACATATACTTTATTTAAATAAAATTTAAAATTTTTGGTCAACTGTGTATACGACATTTATGTTTATTTTTAGCTTTTTCTTTGTAAACATACTAATGACGTTCTATAGATTAAGTTTAATCGTTTCGTTTTAAACGTACACTGACTACCCTTTTTATATTCATTCATTAAATACAAACATGGTTATAAATATCGGTAATCGGTACTAATCGGTTTAGGTACCGATTAGGGATTAATCGACAAATCGGGGATTAATCGAAACAAAAATCGGATATATTTAATATTTTAATAATTTATAATATATTTACCTTATTTATTGAATTATATAATTCAAAAATAATTTATAAATATTAATCGGATTTCAAAAAATAGATCGGCCAAATATTTTTTAAGGATTAATCAGGGATTTTTAGAACACTGAATACAAATTATACAACACAAACAAGAATAGATATATATATATATATATTGCTTAATGAGCTATATTTGAAACGTTGTGTAATTTGGTAATATTTTGTATGAAAATAATACATATTGATAAATAATCAACTTGTATTTGATATACGTTAGACATTGTACAATATTTACAAATAAAAAAATAGCTAAAAATATTATAATTGTATATTGCATAAGTAAACTCTAAAAAATGACTCGTGTCTCGCATGGGTTATTATGCTAGTTATATATATAATAGAGCAAATGGGGTTGAGTGAGACAATTTATTCAATGTGAAATGACTATTTTAACCCTTGTCCTATTTATTATTTCGTATTTAATATTCATTAATAGCTAATCTTCATTAAAGTATATGAATTATTTTATAATTAATAGCTACACACACTTACATATATATGTATACATATGTTATTTTCAATGATATAAAATTTAATATGTGATAAATTTAATTAAGAATTAGATATCTCGAATAATTATTCACATAAAAATTACATCAATTTTTTAGTAACATGTATTAAATTAATTGTGGTTTAAGAGAAATCATCACCAAATAATTTTAGGGTACACTTGCAAAACATAATATTTTTAAATTTTTTAACATTTAATACGATTTTTTATGGCATACTTTAAACATCAAATACTTATAAAATAGACAATAATATAATCACATATATATCATCATGTTTTTGTAATATTACATAAAATTCTTATCAGTATAATACAAAAAACGTATTTTACAGTTCAAAATATATTTTGTCACGTGTATAGTATATAGTCACATATACACTACACTATGCACGTGTATTACACAAAATTACCCCAATACAACACAAAAAAATTTATTATATAGTATCAAATATGAAGAGGCAAGTCAACAATAATATAACTGCTATTAGAAATTTTTTTCAAATACAACATATAGCAAAATAAGGTTGATAATTCTCAATATTTACCATTAATTTAAATATTTAAATATGCCAAAAAAACATCAAAATTAATTAAAAAAATTATAATATTTTAGAACATGCTGTGCCTCGCACGGGTTATAGAGCTAATTATAGAAGTATAGGTAAAGTTTAGTTCAAGAATATTTTTGGAGGTGAACATACACTGTTTTCTTAAGAGTGAATATTTAATTATTTATAAAGCATAAGCTAATAATATCCTAGAAGTGGTACAAGTCTTGAGATAGCTAGGGAGCCCTTTCACTTCATTTAAAAATCGAATTGTGATCCGTTTTAATAATTTCTTATGGTTGTGCTACCAGAAGCCTATCTAGTGCCTATCTAGTGGCGGATCCAGGTTTCAATTTAAGGGGGGCCGGAAAAAAAATTGTAATCAAATCAACAAATATAAGCAAAAGAGCAAATGAACATAAATATTTACAAGATCATCAGCCTATCTTTCATACTCTGAAATCGTTTCATAATTTCTTCATTTTCAATTGTTTGAAAAATATCTCTCTCAATATATGTTATCAAACAATCATTGAACCAAATATCTCCCATTCTATTCCGAAGCGTAGTTTTAACAAGTTTCATTGCTGAAAATCCTCTCTCAACTGTTGCAGTTGCAACCGGTAGAATTAGTGACAATTTTATCAACATATAAGCCCAAGGAAATCCAATATCTTTTTATTTTTGAACCATTTTTTGAGCAAGATCATGGATGCCCTTCAAATTTTGAAAATCGGCATTACTTCTCATGTCAACTATATAGCTAGAAAGCTGGTCTTCAAGTGATAGAAGATGAATTTGATCAAATTCTGAAGGATAAAATCTTGCAAATTGAACTAATTTTTACTTATCAAAAGTTAAGAAAGAATTCTGCGGATTTAGGCATGATATGCAGGAAAGTAACTCCATGTTATCTCTATCAAGACGCTCGTTCATCTCTTGCAATTGATAATCAATTATAGTATTCAGCAAACTAATCTTGAAGTGGTGTTTATTAGAAACTTTTTGCAGTTTACGTCTTGATCTGCCACGAGGCATAGAGATAGCATCCATATCTGGGACATTGATCTCAAACTTTTCACAGAATTTGGAAACATCAACAATTAACTCATTCCATCCATCATCTCTGAATGTTTGTAACATTTTCTTCGATACATTTACCAAACATAAGCATTAGCAAGATCCTGGTCTTTTCTTTGTAGTGCTTGTGATAAGTCATTTGTGATTCCTAAAACTTTTCTCATCAAATGCAATAGAAAAATAAACTCAAAGTCATTCATTGAATCAATAAGTCTATAAATCTCTCCTTTATTTTCATGAAAGGAAGGCATTTCTTTTATTTTTTCAAGCACATCAAGTGCCGGTGAAAATAAAGAAATCACACTTAGAATTGTATGATAATGCAAACCCCATCTTGTATCTCCTGGACGTTTAAGAACTGCCTCTTGATTCAAGCCTTTACCAGTCATTCGATTGCCTTGGGATATTTCTTCAGCTAACTTTTCTATTTGTTTCACCCGGACTAATTCTTTTCTCTTGCAAGAAGCCCCAACAAAATTCACCAAAGATGCTAGATGGTTAAAAAATGAGCAAATTTTATCATGCTTTTTTGAAACTGCAACAAGTGTGAGATGCAATTGATGAGCAAAGCAATGCACATAAAAGGCAGATGCATTTTCTGCTAGTATTAAATTTTTTAGCCCACTAATATGTCTGCTCATATTACTAGCCCCGTCAAAACCTTGACCACGAATACGCGATATGCTCGGACCATGTGTGGCAAAGAGTACGTCAATTGCTGATTTTAGGACAATCATGAGATGGTTAAAGAATGTCAAATTGCATGTACATGATGTTAACATATTAATTGTATCAATATATAGTGACAAATGACTCTTATAGGGTGCAAAGTGACTCTAATATGGTGAAAAGTGACTTACACGGTTGATTAGAGCCAAAATGTGGAACAAAATTGACTTGTATGAAAGTGGCACTAAGAGATGGTAAAAGGATGTCAAATTGGATTTATATAATGTTAACATGTTAATTTTACAAATATATGGTGGCAAGTGACTCTTATAGGGTGCAAAGTGACTCTAATATGGTGAAAAATGACTTACATAGTTGATTAGAGTCAAAATGTGGCCCAAAGTTGAGTCCTATTATGAAATATCAAAGTGTGCTAAAACGAAGCTAAATTGGATGTTCATGATGTTAACATGTTAATTGTATCAATATGGTGGCAAGTGACTCTTATAGGGTGCAAAGTGACTCTAATATGGTGAAAAATGACTTATATGGTTGATCACAGACCAACTGCCTATCATCTGAGATCACAGACCAACTGCCATTATTTTTCTTTACAAATGTTGCTTGTTTATGTATTACACTTGACAAATATGGACTAGTTACTGATAAATTTCTTTTGTTAAGCTATTGTATTAACTTCTGAGGCAATTTCTGTTACTTCATGTTAAAGATATAAACTTTTTACTTGGGAGCTCTACTTTATTTGAGAACCTAGTAGTAGTAATGGTTGGCTGTCGTATTAGTAGAGCCGGCCAAACGGTCGGGCCGCCCGTGCCGGGGTGAATTTCCAGTGGTCAGGTTCAACAGCCAGTTAACTCGTGAACAGCTCGCGAATTAGGCGATTTTAATGGTCCGGCGAGTCTGGTGGTTCGAGGCGAACGACGAATAACACGAATAACGAATAAAATGAATAATCGTGAATAACCGCGGGTTGCTTTGATTCGACACCACCCATCTTTTGTTGTCTTTTTTTGTTTTTTTTTATATTTTGTTTTTTACTTTGTACAAACAGACTTTGCATTTCTGTTTTTATTTTACATTTTTTGGATTTCTGTTTTTATTTTACATTTTTTATATTGAAAAAGATTTTCGATTTATAACACATTTCAACATTTTTAACAATTTACACATATTTTTATTTGATAAACTAATCAAAACAAACAAATTTTATATTTACTCGTATTTTGAAAAAGTTAGTATTTAAAATACAAATTTGTTATTTCTGAAAAACAAAGTTAATTTTTGCAAATGAGTTACTCTGTTACGGAAGGAAAAGAGGACGGTACGGTATTATTATCAGTATAAGTCAATTGATACGGTATCAGTATCAGTCAACTGACATTTTTCATTTAGCCCAAAACACCTTGATATCATGTATCTCCCTCGCTTTTTTTACGGACGGGCAAGTGTCGAACAAGTCACTGAAATTTTATCTATTCTAAACATCGTTCTGAACCGGTTTAAGATATCTTGTAATTAATAAAATAATTTTAAAAATATATGTAATTCTGATTTATAAGTAACTTATAAATTGTAGTCAACTATGTATTGTTCGTGTAATATCCAACTCAGCTCGGTTCAGCTTTGATAGAAATTTTGAGGATGGGAACACCATACTTTCAAATTGATCCAAATATAATTTACTATTCAATGTAGCCGTTAATTATTTGTACTAACAATCACGCAAGTAATTACAATTTTACGATTTTACCGATTTGGAAAATCATATCGAGATTATATATTCCCAATTAAAATGATTCCATATTTATTACCCAACTATGGAAACTTTTATTTAGCTAGATATTACAACTAATTATACTTACCTCAAATGACATGAAAACGTGTAAAAGCCATATACAAAAAACAAATTAAGAAGAAACAAAGATCTTAACATATAAATGTGTGTTCATGTTATGCATCAAGAAATTTAATTATTTTGATTTGCCTCATTGGCAAAGAAATCTCAAATGCGTTTACAAAAATGCACACATTTCATATTTAGTAGTGAAAGATCAAAAAAAGGTTATATATAAACACATAGCTTCCATATACTTTGATCTTGCCCTGTTTGGTGTTTTCTACAAAAATCATACAAGGCATCATGACAAGAAAGAAGGTGAAGTTAGCATTCATCAGTAATGATGCTTCTCGAAAAGCGACATTTAAGAAAAGGAAGAAGGGGCTGATGAAGAAGGTTGGAGAGTTGAGTACCTTATGTGGTATTGATACTTGTGCTATCATTTATAGTCAGTATGAGCCCCAACCTGAAGTGTGGCCTAATACAGAAGGTGTTCAGCGTGTGTTGGCTCAGTTTAAGCGAATGCCGGAGATGGAGCAGAGCAAGAAGATGGTTAATCAGGAGAGTTTTATGCGACAGAGGATTGCGAAAGCTAATGAGCAGTTGAAGAAACAGTGTAAGGATAATAGGGAGAAGGAAATGATTGAGGTTATGTATCAGTGTTTGACGGGGAAAATTGGTTTACAAAATTTGATGATCCCGGATTTGAATGATCTTGGTTGGCTTATTGATCACAAGTTGAAGGAGATTTATAAAAGAATTGATCAGATATCGGCTACTAAGAAAAAGAATACTACTACTGGGAAAGTTGGCTCTGGCTCTGGATCTGGCTGTGGCTCGGGATCAGCTGCTGCAATGTTGAAAGGTAAAGGAGTGGGTAATTGTGTTGATGGAACGGAAGAAAAGGCTTTAGAGGGCGAGATGGAAGCAATGCAGCAGCAGCAGCAGAGACCGCCTTGGTTCAGCGACTGGATCAACAGCAATAGTGGGAACAGCAGTACTGATCAGATGCAGAACCAGCAGCAACACTGCCAGAATTTGGGATTTAGTCGCGGTGAGGAGATGATGATGCCTTATGGAGATGCGCAGAATGGTGGCATGTGGTCAAATGCATTCTTTCCATAGTTTCCAATCAGAGCTACAATCAAGGATAAGCAGATGAAAGAAGTTATGTGATAGTGCTGGTTACTTGTGTTTTTGTTATTTTTTCGATCAATCTTGAGAATGATGATTAAAAATATCCATTTTTGGGTTGAATTTGCTTAAAATTACCCATTTTCAAAAAATATGCTCAAATGCGTATTACACGCATTTGAGATCTGTGTATGTAAGAAAATTATTAAAGACACGCATTTCGTATTATCATTGGGATACGCATTTGCCAAATGCGTATCACAAAATTATAAAAAAAAAAAACTGGATACTCATTTGACAAATGGGTATATAGTACAAAACAGGGTAATCATATGGTAAATGCGTATCCAAACGAATATTTTCAGCACTACACTCCCAGAATGGATATTTTCACCATTTTGCACCAAAAAATATTATTTTTAACATTCTTTCGAACTTTGAAGGATATTTGTTTTGCTTTAAATAAATTTCTATCTGGTGTGTTTTTATTTTGCGTTGCTACAATAATTTCATTGCTTGTTATATTCCTTTTTTTTTTCTTCGTTATTTTTATACATTAATAACTTCAAGGTATATTAAATCTTATAATAGAGCAAATGGGGTTGGGTGAGACAATTTATTCAATGTGAAATGACTATTTTAACCCTTGTCCTATTTATTATTTCGTATTTAATATTTATTAATAGCTAATCTTCATTAAAGTATATGAATTATTTTGTAATTAATAGCTACACACACTTACATATATATGTATACATATGTTATTTTCAATGATATAAAATTTAAAATGTGATAAATTTAATTAAGAATTAGATATCTGAAATAATTATTAACATAAAAATTACATCAATTTTTTAGTAACATGTATTAAATTAATTGTGGTTTAAGAGAAATCATCACCAAATAATTTTAGGGTACACTTGCAAAACATAATATTTTTAAATTGTTTAAAATTTAATACGATTTTTTATGACATACTATAAACATCAAATACTTACTTATAAAATAGACAATAATATAGTCACATATATATCATCATGTTTTTGTAATATTACATAAAATCCTTATTAATATAGTACAAAAAAAGTATTTTACAGTTCAAAATATATTTTGTCACGTGTATAGTATATAGTCACATATACACTACACTATGCACGTGTATTACACAAAATTACCTCCAATACAACACAAAAAAGTTATTATACAGTATCAAAGAGGCAAGTCGAGAATAATATAACTGCTATTAGAATTTTTTTTCAAATACAGCATAGAGCAAAATAAGGTTGATAATTCTCAATATTTATCATTAATTTAAATTTTTAAATATGCCAAAAAACATCAAAATTAATTTTAAAAAATTATAATATTTTAAAACATGTTGTGCCTCGCACATGTTATAGAGCTAATTACAGAAGTATAGGTAAAGTTTAGTTCAAGAATATTTTTGGAGGTGAACATACACTGTTTTCTTAAGAGTGAATATTTAATTATTTATCAAGCATAAGCTAATAATATCCTAGAAGTGGTATAAGTCTTGAGATAGATAGGGAGCCCTTTCACTTCATTTAGAAATCGAATTGTGATCCGTTTTAATTATTTCTTCCGGTTGTGCTACCAGAAGCCTATCTAGTGGCGGATCCGGGTTTCAATTTAAGGGGGGCCAGAAAAAAAATTGTAATCAAATCAAGAAATATAAGCAAAAGAGCAAATGAACATATATTATAATGTAATATTTACAAGATCATCGGCCTATCTTTCATACTCTGAAATCGTTTCATAATTTCTTCATTTTCAATTGTTTGAAAAATATCTCTCTCAATATATGTTATCAAACAATCATTCAACCAAATATCTCCCATTCTATTCCGAAGCGTAGTTTTAACAAGTTTTATTGCTGAAAATCCTCTCTCAACTGTTGCAGTTGCAACCGGTAGAATTAGTGACAATTTTATCAACATATAAACCCAAGGAAATCCAATATCTTTGTGTTTTTGAACCATTTTTTGAGCAAGATCATGGATGCCCTTCAAATTTTGAAAATCAGCATTACTTCTCATGTCAACTATATAGCTAGAAAGCTGGTCTTCAAATGATAGAAGACGAATTTGATCAAATTCTGAAGGATAAATCTTGCAAGTTGAACTAATTTTTACTTATCAAAAGTTAAGAAAGAATTCTGCGGATTTAGGCATAATATGCAGGAAAGTAACTCCATGTTATCTGTATCAAGACGCCCGTTCATCTCTTGCAATTGATAATCAATTATAGTATTCAGCAAACTAATCTTGAAGTGGTGTTTATTAGAAACTTTTTGCAGTTTACCTCTTGATCTTCCACGAGGCATAGAGATAGCATCCATATCTGGGATATCGATCTCAAACTTTTCACAGAATTTGGAAACATCAACAATTAACTCATTATATCCATCATCTCTGAATGTTTGTAACATTTTCTTCGATACATTTACCAAACATAAAGCATTAGCAAGATCCTGGTCTTTTCTTTGTAGTGCTTGTGATAAGTCATTTGTGATTCCTAAAACTTTTCTCATCAAATGCAATAGAAAAATAAACTCAAAGTCATTCATTGCATCAATAAGTCTATACATCTCTCCTTTATTTTCATGAAAGGAAGGCATGTCTTTTATTTCTTCAAGCACATCAAGTGCCGGTGAAAATAAAGAAATCACACTTAGAATTGTATGATAATGCGAACCCCATCTTGTATCTCCTGGACATTTAAGAATTGCCTCTTGATTCAAGCCTTTACCAGTCATTCGATAACCTTGGGATATTTCTTCAGCTAACTTTTCTATTTGTTTCATCCGGACTAATTCTTTTCTCTTGCAAGAAGCCCCAACAAAATTCACCAAAGATGCTAGATGGTCAAAAAATGAGCAAATTTTATCATGCTTTTTTGAAACTGCAACAAGTGTGAGCTGCAATTGATGAGCAAAGCAATGCACATAAAAGGCAGATGCATTTTCTGCTAGTATTAAACTTTTTAGCCCACTAATATGTCTGCTCATATTACTAGCCCCGTCAAAACCTTGACCACGAATACGCGATATGCTCAGACCATGTGTGGCAAAGATTACGTCAATTGCTGATTTTAGGACAATCAAGAGATTGTTAAAGGATGTCAAATTGCATGTACATGATGTTAACATATTAATTGTATCAATATATAGTGACAAGTGACTCTTATAGGGTGCAAAGTGACTCTAATATGGTGAAAAGTGACTTACACGGTTGATTAGAGCCAAAATGTGGAACAAAATTGAATTGTATGATAGTGACACTAAGAGATGGTAAAAAAATGTCAAATTGGATGTATATAATGTTAACATGTTAATTTTACAAATATATGGTGGTAAGTGACTCTTATAGGGTGCAAAGTGACTCTAATATGGTGAAAAGTGACTTATATAGTTGATTAGAGTCAAAATATGGCCCAAAGTTGAGTCCTATTATGAAATATCAAAATGTACTAAAACGAAGCTAAACTGGATGTTCATGATGTTTTCATATTAATTGTATCAATATGGTGGCAAATGACTCTTATAGGGTGCAAACTGACTCTAATATGGTGAAAAGTGACTTATACGGTTGATCACATACCAATTGCCTATCATCTGAGATCATAGACCAACTGCCATTGTCTTTCTTTACAAATGATGCTTGTTTATGTATTATACTTGACAAATATTGACTAGTTACTGATAAATTTCTTTTTTTTTGAGCTATTGTATTAACTTCTGAGGCAATTTCTGTTACTTCATGTTAAAGATATAAACTCTTTACTTGGGAGCTCTTACTTTATTCGAGAACCTAGTAATAGTAATGGTTGGCTGTCGTATCAGTAGAGTCGGCCAAACAGTCGGGCCGCCCGTGCCGGGGCGAATTTCCAGCGGTCCGGTTCAACAGCCAGTTAACTCGTGAACATCTCGCGAATTAGGGGATTTTAATGGTCCGACGAGTCTAGCGGTTCAGGGCGAACGACGAATAACACGAATAAAATGAATAATCGTGAATAACTGCGGGCTGCTTTGATTCGACACCACCCACCTTTTGTTGTTGTTTTTTTTATATTTTGTTTTTTACTTAGTACAAACAGACTTTGCATTTCTGTTTTTATTTTACATTTTTTATATTTCTGTTTTTATTTTACATTTTTTATATTGAAAAAGATTTTTGATTTATAACACATTTCAACATTTTTAACAATTTACTCATATTTTTATTTGATAAACTAATCAAGACAAACAAATTTTATTTTTACTCGTATTTTGAAAAAGTTAATTTTTAAAAAACAAATTTGTTATTTTTGAAAAACATAGTTAATTTTTGCAAATGAGTTACTCTATTACGAAAGGAAAAGAGGACGATACGATATCAATATCAGTACAAGTCAACTGATACGGTATCAGTATCAGTCAACTGACATTTTTTATTTAGCCCAAAACACCTTGATATCGCGTATCTCCCTCGCTTTCTTTACGGATGGGCAAGAGTCGAACAAGTGACTGAAATTGTATCTATTCTAAACATCGTTCCGAACCGGCTTAAGATATCTTGTAATTAATAAAATAATCTTAAAAGTATATGTAATTTTGATTTATAAGTAACTTATAAATTGTAGTCAACTATGTATTGTTCGTGTAATATCCAACTCAGCTCGTTTTGGCTTTGATTTAAATTTTGAAGAAGGGAACACCATACTTTCAAATTGATCCAAATATAATTTACTATTCAATGTAGCCGTTAATTATTTGTACTTAACAATCACACAAGTAATTACAATTTTACGATTTTACCGATTTGGAAAATCATATTGAGATTATATGTTTCCAATTAAAATGATTCTATATTTATTACCTAACTATGGAAACTTTTATTTAGCTAGATATTACAACTAATTATACTTATCTCAAATGACTTGAAAACGTGTAAAACCATATACCAAAAACAAATTAAGAAGAAACAAAGATCTTAACATATAAATGCGTGTTCATGTTATGCATCAAGAAATTTAATTATATTGATTTGCCTCATTGGCAAAGAAATCTCAGATGCGTTTACAAAAATGCACACATTTCTTATTTAGTAGTGAAAGAGCAAAAAAGAGTTATATATAAACACATAACTTCCATATACTTTGATCTTGCCCTGTTTGGTGTTTTCTACAAAAATCATACAAGGCATCATGACAAGAAAGAAGGTGAAGTTAGCATTCATCAGTAATGATGCTTCTCGAAAAGCGACATTCAAGAAAAGGAAGAAGGGGCTGATGAAGAAGGTTGGAGAGTTGAGTACCTTATGTGGTATTGATGCTTGTGCTATCATTTATAGTCAGTATGAGCCCCAACCTGAAGTGTGGCCTAATACAGAAGGTGTTCAGCGTGTGTTGGCTCAGTTTAAGCGAATGCCGGAGATGGAGCAGAGCAAGAAGATGGTTAATCAGGAGAGTTTTATGCGACAGAGGATTGCGAAAGCTAATGAGCAGTTGAAGAAACAGTGTAAGGATAATAGGGAGAAGGAAATGATTGAGGTTATGTATCAGTATTTGACGGGGAAAATTGGTTTACAAAATTTGATGATCCCGGATTTGAATGATCTTGGTTGGCTTATTGATCACAAGTTGAAGGAGATTTATAAAAGAATTGATCAGATATCGGCTACTAAGAAAAAGAATACTACTACTGGGAAAGTTGGCTCTGGCTCTGGATCTGGCTGTGGCTCGGGATCAGCTGCTGCAATGTTGAAAGGTAAAGGAGTGGGTAATTGTGTTGATGGAACGGAAGAAAAGGCTTTAGAGGGCGAGATGGAAGCAATGCAGCAGCAGCAGCAGAGACCGCCTTGGTTCAGCGACTGGATCAACAGCAATAGTGGGAACAGCAGTACTGATCAGATGCAGAACCAGCAGCAACACTGCCAGAATTTGGGATTTAGTCGCGGTGAGGAGATGATGATGCCTTATGGAGATGCGCAGAATGGTGGCATGTGGTCAAGTGCATTCTTTCCATAGTTTCCAATCAAGGAGAAGCAGATGAAAGGATTTGTGTGACCGTGCTGGTTACCTGTGTTTTTGTTGTTTTTTGGATCAACCTTGAGGATAATGGTTAAAAATACCCATTTTTGGGTTGAATTTGCTCAAAATACCCATTTTCAAAAAATATGCTCAAATGCTAATTACACGCATTTGAGAATACTAAAGATACGCATTTCGTATTATCATTGGTATATGCATAAAAAATATGCTCAAATTCGTATTACACGCATTTGAGAATACTAAAGATACGCATTTCGTATTATCATTGGGATACGCATTTGCCAAGTGCGTATCACAAAAATATAAAAAAAATAAAAACGGGATATTCATTTGACAAATGGGTATTTAGTACAAAACAGAATAATCATATGGCAAATGCGTATCCAAACGAATATTTTCAGCATTACACTCCCAGAATGGATATTTTCAGAATTTTGCACCAAAAAAATATTATTTTTAACATTCTTTCGAACTTTGAAGGATATTTGTTTTGCTTTTAATAAATTTCTATATGGTGTGTTCTTATTTTTACGTTGCTACAATAATTCCATTGCTTGTTATATTCCTTTTTTTTCTTCGTTATTTTTATACATTAATAACTTCAAGGTATATTAAATCTATCTCTTCTATATATAATAGCACAACATGGGGATAATATTTTGAGATTAAAAAGTCTCATTGAAAAGACTAAATTACCCCTGTTTTTAATATTTATATAAAAGTTGTGTTTTGTGAGAATCGAACTCGAGCTACTTCATTCTTCAATACAACCTCGTACCACTACACCATATTGTCACATGTGCTTTTTATCATACATATAATATGTAAGTGTGCGAAAGAAATATTTTATTTAACTTTAAATATAACTACTTGAATTCCGCAAAAAAAATGATAGTTACTTGAATATTTGTACAATTAGTTTTAAAGAACTGAATTTCATATATAAATTTAAGCATAGTACACAAATGGATTATTATCTTATTTATTATTATTTCTTAGTTTGAAAATATATCTCAGATATTTTTAACATATTTTTAATTATAAAAAGTAATTAAAATATACATATATAATTTTTAAAGAAAATATTGAAAATAGAATCACCTATATATAAATAATCTAGATTGGTATTAAATATTTAGATAAATTCAAATTATAATGTGTCAATGAATTTTAGTTTATTTTGAATTTGAAATCAGAATTTGGCCCATTATTCAAAAAATACTTGAAATTTGAGTACATGACTAGCCGAAAAACATTGTAATATTCTACGTTTAGTAAATTTAAATTACAAGTTCGACGAGAATATCTTACCAATAATGTGAAATTTTTTGATATCTTATATTAATATAAATTGATGTGTTTGAGGTATTTATAGAATCAAGTCAACTGATTATTTGTATTAAAATTACTAACTTCGCTGGTAGCGCAATAGTGTTTTGGGACTTGTACTGATTTTAAAAATATTTTAAATTTGATATGAGATCTCACGAGATTTGTTAAAATTATGATGTTATATTAAATCGATTTATTTTTCATTTTTCACTTATAAAAACTAGCATTTAAAAAAAATCTTTTAGATAAACAATATTTATTGATCAGAATAATATTGTACAAATATTTTAAATTATTTTAATATTTTGAATTATTCAAATAAAAGTTATATCTATACTATATTGTAGCATTTGATTCAATACATTGTATACTATTTAAAAAAATATTGGTCAATAATTTGAAGGAATTAACCAGTTCAACTAATATTTATAAAACTTTATCGAATTGAAAAATATTTAATTTTAGGAGAATAGTATACAATATTATCAAATTATTATATGAAAAAATATTAGAGTTGTAATGAAAGAAACTAAAAATAGTTTAAATAACAATATAATTATAATTTTTCCTTCAAATTCTTGAAAAAAATCATGAACATCAATAATAAGTCTTACAATATATAATTTATTTCTATGTTACATGATTGATACTCGGTCGCGTAAAAAATATATATGGATTGTTTGTGAGTGATAATGTGAATACCATATATAAATTATTGCAATTTATTTATTACATAATTTTAATTTTTGAATAATTATAAATACATGTTATTTAAGTAATCAATTGCATCAGTAGATATTAATAATGATTATACATGTACATAAATTAGATATTTAGCATATAAATAATTGAAACCAACGTAATTTCCTAAAAAATGTAACATACGATAATTCACATGCTAACATAGACAAACTTAATCTTATTTTGTTAAGAGTAGTGTAAAAAAACTAACATTTTTCTAAACATACATACGTTAAATTTCAAAAACTAACATTTTCCATTAAAATCAACTTTTATATTAACAGTAGTGTAAATTTTATATTATTTTATATTATGATTGCAAGTAATTCTGAATTCAGTTATTCATTTTTTATCTTTTTAAATTGAGTAAGTTAATTGTAAATTAGTAGAGAACTCAATAATAATATATACCAGTTATATAGTTTACTTAAATAAAATTTAAATTTTTTGGTCAACTCTATATTCAACATATATGTTAATTTTTAACTTTTTCTTTATAAACATACCAACGACATTCTACATATTAAATTTATTTGTTTCATTTTAAACGAACACTAACTACCCTATTTATATTCATTCATTAAATACAATTATACAACACAAACAAGAATATATATATTTTTCTAATGAGCTATATTGGAAATGTTGTGTAATTTAGTAATGTCTTGACATATTTTATTCACATATACAACCTCATATCACTGCACCATATTGTCACATGTGCTTTTTATGATACACATAATATGTAAGTGTGCTAAGTTAGTATTTTATTTAGCTTTTAAGATAGCTACTTGAATTTCGAAAAAAATAGTTACTTGAATATTTGTACAGTTAATTTTAAAGAATTGTATTTCACATATAAAGAATTGAAAAAAAAAATCTTGAATATTAATAATAAGTCTTTACAATATATAATATATTTTTATGTTATAACCATGATTGATACTCGGTTGCGTAAAAAATAGATATGGATTGCTTGTCAGTAATAATGTGAATACCATATATATATATATATTATTGCAATCTATTTATTTATTACATAATTTTAATTTTTGAATAATTCATATTATTTAAGTAATCAATTGTCTCACTAGATGTTAATAATGATTATACATGTATACAAATCAGATATTTAGCATATAAATAATTAAAACCATCTTAATTTACTAAAAAATATAATATACGATAATTTACATGTTGACACACACACATAACTTAATCTTACTTTTTTAACAGTAGTGTAAATAAAAAACTAACATTTTTCCATACATACATATGTTGAATTTTAAAAACTAACATTTTTCATTAAAATCAACTTTTATAGTAGTGTAAATTTTATATTATTGTATATTATGATTGCAAGTCATTCTGACTTCAATTATGAATTTTTATCTTTTCAAATTAAGTAAGTTAATTGTAAGTTATTAGTGAACTCGGTAATAATATAGCCCACTACATATACTTTATTTAAATAAAATTTAAAATTTTTGGTCAACTGTGTATACGACATTTATGTTTATTTTTAGCTTTTTCTTTGTAAACATGCTAATGACGTTCTATAGATTAAGTTTAATCGTTTCGTTTTAAACGTACACTGACTACCCTTTTTATATTCATTCATTAAATACAAACATGGTTATAAATATCGGTAATCGGTACTAATCGGTTTAGGTACCGATTAGGGATTAATCGGCAAATCGGGGATTAATCGAAATAAAAATCAGATATATTTAATATTTTAATAATTTATAATATATTTACCTTATTTATTATGAATTATATAATTCAAAAATAATTTATAAATATTAATCGGATTTCAAAAAATAGATCGGCCAAATATTTTTTAAGGATTAATCAGGGATTTTTAGAACACTGAATACAAATTATACAACACAAACAAGAATAGATATATATATATATATATTGCTTAATGAGCTATATTTGAAACGTTGTGTAATTTGGTAATATTTTGTATGAAAATAATACATATTGATAAATAATCAACTTGTATTTGATATACGTTAGACATTGTACAATATTTACAAATAAAAAAATAGCTAAAAATATTATAATTGTATATTGCATAAGTAAACTCTAAAAAATGACTCGTGTCTCGCACGAGTTATTATGCTAGTTATATATATATTATATATATAATAGAGCAAATGGGGTTGAGTGAGACAATTTATTCAATGTGAAATGACTATTTTAACCCTTGTCCTATTTATTATTTCGTATTTAATATTCATTAATAGCTAATCTTCATTAAAGTATATGAATTATTTTGTAATTAATAGCTACACACACTTACATATATATGTATACATATGTTATTTTCAATGATATAAAATTTAAAATGTGATAAATTTAATTAAGAATTAGATATCTCGAATAATTATTCACATAAAAATTACATCAATTTTTTAGTAACATGTATTAAATTAATTGTGGTTTAAGAGAAATCATCACCAAATAATTTTAGGGTACACTTGCAAAACATAATATTTTTAAATTTTTTAACATTTAATACGATTTTTTATGGCATACTTTAAACATCAAATACTTACTTATAAAATAGACAATAATATAATCACATATATATCATCATGTTTTTGTAATATTACATAAAATTCTTATCAATATAATACAAAAAACGTATTTTACAGTTCAAAATATATTTTGTCACGTGTATAGTATATAGTCACATATACACTACACTATGCACGTGTATTACACAAAATTACCCCAATACAACACAAAAAAATTTATTATATAGTATCAAATATGAAGAGGCAAGTCAACAATAATATAACTGCTATTAGAATTTTTTTTCAAATACAACATATAGCAAAATAAGGTTGATAATTCTTAATATTTATCATTAATTTAAATATTTAAATATGCCAAAAAAACATCAAAATTAATTAAAAAAATTATAATATTTTAGAACATGCTGTGCCTCGCACGGGTTATAGAGCTAATTATAGAAGTATAGGTAAAGTTTAGTTCAAGAATATTTTTGGAGGTGAACATACACTGTTTTCTTAAGAGTGAATATTTAATTATTTATAAAGCATAAGCTAATAATATCCTAGAAGTGGTACAAGTCTTGAGATAGCTAGGGAGCCCTTTCACTTCATTTAAAAATCGAATTGTGATCCGTTTTAATAATTTCTTATGGTTGTGCTACCAGAAGCCTATCTAGTGCCTATCTAGTGGCGGATCCAGGTTTCAATTTAAGGGGGGCCGGAAAAAAAATTGTAATCAAATCAACAAATATAAGCAAAAGAGCAAATGAACATATATTATAATGTAATATTTACAAGATCATCAGCCTATCTTTCATACTTTGAAATCGTTTCATAATTTCTTCATTTTCAATTGTTTGAAAAATATCTCTCTCAATATATGTTATCAAACAATCATTGAACCAAATATCTCCCATTCTATTCCGAAGCGTAGTTTTAACAAGTATCATTGCTGAAAATCCTCTCTCAACTGTTGCAGTTGCAACCGGTAGAATTAGTGACAATTTTATCAACATATAAGCCCAAGGAAATCCAATATCTTTTTATTTTTGAACCATTTTTTGAGCAAGATCATGGATGCCCTTCAAATTTTGAAAATCGGCATTACTTCTCATGTCAACTATATAGCTAGAAAGCTGGTCTTCAAGTGATAGAAGATGAATTTGATCAAATTCTGAAGGATAAAATCTTGCAAATTGAACTAATTTTTACTTATCAAAAGTTAAGAAATAATTCTGCGGATTTAGGCATGATATGCAGGAAAGTAACTCCATGTTATCTGTATCAAGACGCCCGTTCATCTCTTGCAATTGATAATCAATTATAGTATTCAGCAAACTAATCTTGAAGTGGTGTTTATTAGAAACTTTTTGCAGTTTACGTCTTGATCTTCCACGAGGCATAGAGATAGCATCCATATCTGGGACATCGATCTCAAACTTTTCACAGAATTTGGAAACATCAACAATTAACTCATTCCATCCATCATCTCTGAATGTTTGTAACATTTTCTTCGATACATTTACCAAACATAAGCATTAGCAAGATCCTGGTCTTTTCTTTGTAGTGCTTGTGATAAGTCATTTGTGATTCCTAAAACTTTTCTCATCAAATGCAATAGAAAAATAAACTCAAAGTCATTCATTGAATCAATAAGTCTATAAATCTCTCCTTTATTTTCATGAAAGGAAGGCATTTCTTTTATTTTTTCAAGCACATCAAGTGCCGGTGAAAATAAAGAAATCACACTTAGAATTGTATGATAATGCGAACCCCATCTTGTATCTCCTGGACGTTTAAGAACTGCCTCTTGATTCAAGCCTTTACCAGTCATTCGATTGCCTTGGGATATTTCTTCAGCTAACTTTTCTATTTGTTTCACCCGGACTAATTCTTTTCTCTTGCAAGAAGCCCCAACAAAATTCACCAAAGATCCTAGATGGTCAAAAAATGAGCAAATTTTATCATGCTTTTTTGAAACTGCAACAAGTGTGAGATGCAATTGATGAGCAAAACAATGCACATAAAAGGCAGATGCATTTTCTGCTAGTATTAAATTTTTTAGCCCACTAATATGTCTGCTCATATTACTAGCCCCGTCAAAACCTTGACCACGAATACGCGATATGCTCGGACCATGTGTGGCAAAGAGTACGTCAATTGCTGATTTTAGGACAATCATGAGATGGTTAAAGAATGTCAAATTGCATGTACATGATGTTAACATATTAATTGTATCAATATATAGTGACAAGTGACTCTTATAGGGTGCAAAGTGACTCTAATATGGTGAAAAGTGACTTACACGGTTGATTAGAGCCAAAATGTGGAACAAAATTGACTTGTATGAAAGTGGCACTAAGAGATGGTAAAAGGATGTCAAATTGGATTTATATAATGTTAACATGTTAATTTTACAAATATATGGTGGCAAGTGACTCTTATAGGGTGCAAAGTGACTCTAATATGGTGAAAAATGACTTACATAGTTGATTAGAGTCAAAATGTGGCCCAAAGTTGAGTCCTATTATGAAATATCAAAGTGTGCTAAAACGAAGCTAAATTGGATGTTCATGATGTTAACATGTTAATTGTATCAATATGGTGGCAAGTGACTCTTATAGGGTGCAAAGTGACTCTAATATGGTGAAAAATGACTTATATGGTTGATCACAGACCAACTGCCTATCATCTGAGATCACAGACCAACTGCCATTATTTTTCTTTACAAATGTTGCTTGTTTATGTATTACACTTGACAAATATTGACTAGTTACTGATAAATTTCTTTTGTTAAGCTATTGTATTAACTTCTGAGGCAATTTCTGTTACTTCATGTTAAAGATATAAACTTTTTACTTGGGAGCTCTACTTTATTTGAGAACCTAGTAGTAGTAATGGTTGGCTGTCGTATTAGTAGAGCCGGCCAAACGGTCGGGCCGCCCGTGCCGGGGCGAATTTCCAGTGGTCAGGTTCAACAGCCAGTTAACTCGTGAACAGCTCGCGAATTAGGCGATTTTAATGGTCCGGCGAGTCTGGTGGTTCGGGGCGAACGACGAATAACACGAATAACGAATAAAATGAATAATCGTGAATAACCGCGGGTTGCTTTGATTCGACACCACCCATCTTTTGTTGTCTTTTTTTGTTTTTTTTTTATATTTTGTTTTTTACTTTGTACAAACAGACTTTGCATTTCTGTTTTTATTTTACATTTTTTGGATTTCTGTTTTTATTTTACATTTTTTATATTGAAAAAGATTTTCGATTTATAACACATTTCAACATTTTTAACAATTTACACATATTTTTATTTGATAAACTAATTAAAACAAACAAATTTTATATTTACTCGTATTTTGAAAAAGTTAGTATTTAAAATACAAATTTGTTATTTCTGAAAAACAAAGTTAATTTTTGCAAATGAGTTACTCTGTTACGGAAGGAAAAGAGGACGGTACGGTATTAGTATCAGTATAAGTCAATTGATACGGTATCAGTATCAGTCAACTGACATTTTTCATTTAGCCCAAAACACCTTGATATCGCGTATCTCCCTCGCTTTTTTTACGGACGGGCAAGTGTCGAACAAGTCACTGAAATTTTATCTATTCTAAACATCGTTCTGAACCGGTTTAAGATATCTTGTAATTAATAAAATAATTTTAAAAATATATGTAATTCTGATTTATAAGTAACTTATAAATTGTAGTCAACTATGTATTGTTCGTGTAATATCCAACTCAGCTCGTTTCAGCTTTGATAGAAATTTTGAGGATGGGAAAACCATACTTTCAAATTGATCCAAATATAATTTACTATTCAATGTAGCCGTTAATTATTTGTACTTAACAATCACGCAAGTAATTACAATTTTACGATTTTACCGATTTGGAAAATCATATCGAGATTATATATTCCCAATTAAAATGATTCCATATTTATTACCCAACTATGGAAACTTTTATTTAGCTAGATATTACAACTAATTATACTTACCTCAAATGACATGAAAACGTGTAAAAGCCATATAAAAAAAACAAATTAAGAAGAAACAAAGATCTTAACATATAAATGCGTGTTCATGTTATGCATCAAGAAATTTAATTATATTGATTTGCCTCATTGGCAAAGAAATCTCAGATGCGTTTACAAAAATGCACACATTTCTTATTTAGTAGTGAAAGAGCAAAAAAGAGTTATATATAAACACATAACTTCCATATACTTTGATCTTGCCCTGTTTGGTGTTTTCTACAAAAATCATACAAGGCATCATGACAAGAAAGAAGGTGAAGTTAGCATTCATCAGTAATGATGCTTCTCGAAAAGCGACATTCAAGAAAAGGAAGAAGGGGCTGATGAAGAAGGTTGGAGAGTTGAGTACCTTATGTGGTATTGATGCTTGTGCTATCATTTATAGTCACTATGAGCCCCAACCTGAAGTGTGGCCTAATACAGAAGGTGTTCAGCGTGTGTTGTCTCAGTTTAAGCGAATGCCGGAGATGGAGCAGAGCAAGAAGATGGTTAATCAGGAGAGTTTTATGCGACAGAGGATTGCGAAAGCTAATGAGCAGTTGAAGAAACAGTGTAAGGATAATAGGGAGAAGGAAATGATTGAGGTTATGTATCAGTGTTTGACGGGGAAAATTGGTTTACAAAATTTGATGATCCCGGATTTGAATGATCTTGGTTGGCTTATTGATCACAAGTTGAAGGAGATTTATAAAAGAATTGATCAGATATCGGCTACTAAGAAAAAGAATACTACTCCTGGGAAAGTTGGCTCTGGCTCTGGATCTGGCTGTGGCTCGGGATCAGCTGCTGCAATGTTGAAAGGTAAAGGAGTGGCTAATTGTGTTGATGGAACGGAAGAAAAGGCTATAGAGGGCGAGATGGAAGCAATGCAGCAGCAGCAGCAGAGACCGCCTTGGTTTAGCGACTGGATCAACAGCAATAGTGGGAACAGCAGTACTGATCAGATGCTGAACCAGCAGCAACACTGCCAGAATTTGGGATTTAGTCACGGTGAGGAGATGATGATGCCCTGTGGAGATGCGCAGAATGGTGGCATGTGGTCAAGTGCATTCTTTCCATAGTTTCCAATCAAGGAGAAGCAGATGAAAGGATTTGTGTGACAGTGCTGGTTACTTGTGTTTTTGTTGTTTTTTGGATCAACCTTGAGGATAATGGTTAAAAATACCCATTTTTGGGTTGAATTTGCTCAAAATATCCATTTTCAAAAAATATGCTCAAATGCTAATTACACGCATTTGAGAATACTAAAGATACGCATTTCGTATTATCATTGGTATACGCATAAAAAATATGCTCAAATGCGTGCATTTGAGAATACTAAAGATACGCATTTCGTATTATCATTGGGATACGCATTTGTCAAATGCGTATCACAAAAATATAAAAAAATTAAAAACTGGATACTCATTTGACAAATGAGTATTTAGTACAAAACATGATAATCATATGGCAAATGCGTATCCAAACGAATATTTTCAGCACTACACTCCCAGAATGGATATTTTCAGCATTTTGCACCAAAAAAATATTATTTTTAACATTCTTTCGAACTTTGAAGGATATTTGTTTTGCTTTTAATAAATTTCTATCTGGTGTGTTCTTATTTTTGCGTTGCTACAATAATTCCATTGCTTGTTATATTCTTTTTTTTTCTTCGTTATTTTTATACATTAATAACTTCAAGGTATATTAAATCTATTATATATATAATAGAGCAAATGAGGTTGGGTGCGACAATTTATTCAATGTGAAATGACTATTTTAACCCTTGTTCTATTTATTATTTCTTATTTAATATTCATTAATAGCTAATCTTCATTAAAGTATATGAATTTTTTTGTAATTAATAGCTACACACACTTACATATATATGTATACATATGTTATTTTCAATGATATAAAATTTAAAATGTGATAAATTTAATTAAGAATTAAAAATCTGAGATAATAATTAACATAAAAATTACATCAATTTTTTAGTGACATGTAATAAATTAATTGTGGTTTAAGAGAAATCATCACCAAATAATTTTAGGGTACACTTGCAAAACATAATATTTTTAAATTGTTTAACATTTAATACGATTTTTTATGGCATACTTTAAACATCAAATACTTACCTATAAATGAGACAATAATATAATCACATATATATCTTCATGTATCTGTAATATTACATAAAATTATTATCAATATAATACAAAAAACGTATTTTACAGTTCAAAATATATTTTGTCACGTGTATAGTATATAGTCACATATACACTACACTATGTACGTGTATTACACAAAATTACCCCAATACAACACAAAAAAATTATTTTACAGTATCAAATATGAAGAGGCAAGTCGACAATAATATAACTGCTATTAGAAATTTTTTTCAAATACAACATAGAGCAAAATAAGGTTGATAATTCTCAATATTTATCATTAATTTAAGTTTTTAAATATGCCAAAAAAAATATTAAAATTAATTAAAAAAATTATAATATTTTAGAACATGTTGTGCCTCGCACGGGTTATAGAGCTAATTATAGAAGTATAGGTAAAGTTTAGTTCAAGAATATTTTTGGAGGTGAACATACACTGTTTTTTTAAGAGTGAATATTTAATTATTTATAAAACATAAGCTAATAATATCCTAGAAGTGGTACAAGTCTTGAGATAGCTAGGGAGCCCTTTCACTTCATTTAGAAATCGAATTATGATCCGTTTTAATAATTTCTCACGGTTGTGCTACCAGAAGCCTATCTAGTGGCGGATCCAGGTTTCAATTTAGGGGGGCCGGAAAAAAAAATTGTAATCAAATCAATAACTATAAGCAAAAGAGCAAATGAACATATATTATAATGTAATATTTACAAGATCATCAGCCTATCTTTCATACTCTGAAATCGTTTCATAATTTCTTCATTTTCAATTGTTTGAAAAATATCTCTCTCAATATATGTTATCAAACAATCATTCAACCAAATATCTCCCATTCTATTCCGAAGCGTAGTTTTAACAAGTTTCATTGCTGAAAATCCTCTCTCAACTGTTGCAGTTGCAACCGGTAGAATTAGTGACAATTTTATCAACATATAAACCCAAGGAAATCCAATATCTTTGTGTTTTTGAAGCATTTTTTGAGCAAGATCATGGATGCCCTTCAAATTTTGAAAATCAGCATTACTTCTCATGTCAACAATATAGCTAGAAAGCTGGTCTTCAAGTGATAGAAGACGAATTTGATCAAATTCTGAAGTATAAAATCTTGCAAGTTGAACTAATTTTTACTTATCAAAAGTTAAAAAAGAATTCTGCGGATTTAGGCATGATATGCAGGAAAGTAACTCCATGTTATCTCTATCAAGACGCTCGTTAATCTCTTGCAATTGATAATCAATTATAGTATTCATCAAACTAATCTTGAAGTGGTGTTTATTAGAAACTTTTTGCAGTTTACGTCTTGATCTTCCACGAGGCATAGAGATAGCATCCATATCTGGGACATCGATCTCAAACTTTTCACAGAATTTGGAAATATCAACAATTAACTCATTCCATCCATCATCTCTGAATGTTTGTAACATTTTCTTCGATACATTTACCAAACATAAAGCATTAGCAAGATCCTGGCCTTTTCTTTGTAGTGCTTGTGATAAGTCATTTGTGATTCCTAAAACTTTTCTCATCAAATGCAATAGAAAAATAAACTCAAAGTCATTCATTGCATCAATAAGTCTATAAATCTCTCCTTTATTTTCATGAAAGGAAGGCATAACTTTTATTTCTTCAAGCAGATCAAGTGCCGGTGAAAAATAAAGAAGTCACACTTAGAATTGTATTATAATGCGAACACCATCTTGTATCTCCTGGACGTTTAAGAACTGCCTCTTGATTCAAGCCATTACCAGTCATTCGATTGCCTTGGGATATTTCTTCAGCTAACTTTTCTATTTGTTTCACCCGGACTAATTCTTTTCTCTTGCAAGAAGCCCCAACAAAATTCACCAAAAATCCTAGATGGTCAAAAAATGAGCAAATTTTATCATTCTTTCTTAAAACTGCAACAAGTGTGAGCTGCAATTGATGAGCAAAGCAATGCACATAAAAGGCATATGCATTTTCTGCTTGTATTAAACTTTTTAGCCCACTAATATATCTGTTCATATTACTAGCCCCGTCAAAACCCTGACCACGAATACGTGATATGCTCAGACCATGTGTGGCAAAGAGTACGTCAATTGCTGATTTTAGGACAATCAAGAGATAGTTAAAGGATGTCAAATTGCATGTACATGATGTTAACATATTAACTGTATCAATATATAGTGACAAGTGACTCTTATAGGGTGCAAAGTGACTCTAATATGGTGAAAAGTGACTTACACGGTTGATTAGAGCCAAAATGTGGAACAAAATTGACTTGTATGAAAGCGGCACTAAGAGATGGTAAAAGGATGTCAAATTGGATGTGTATAATGTTAACATGTTAATTTTACAGATATATGGTGGTAAGTGACTCTAATAGGGTGCAAAGTGACTCTAATATGGTGAAAAGTGACTTACATAGTTGATTAGAGTCAAAATGTGGCCCAAAGTTGAGTCCTATTATGAAATATCAAAGTGTGCTAAAACGAAGCTAAACTGGATATTCATGATGTTAACATGTTAATTGTATCAATATGGTGGCAAGTGGCTCTTATAGGGTGCAAAGTGACTCTAATATGGTGAAAAGTGACTTATATGGTTGATCACAGACCAACTGCCTATCATCTGAGATCACAGACCAACTGCCATTATTTTTCCTTACAAATGTTGCTTGTTTATGTATTACACTTGACAAATATTGACTAGTTACTGATAAATTTCTTTTGTTGAGCTATTGTATTAATTTCTGAGGCAATTTATGTTACTTCATGTAAAAGATATAAACTCTTTACTTGGGAGCTCTTCTTTATTTGAGAACCTAGTAGTAGTAATGGTTGGCTGTCGTATCAGTAGAGCCGGCCAAACGGTCGGGCCGCCCGTGCCGGGGCGAATTTCCAGCGGTCCGGTTTAACAACCAGTTAACTCGTGAACAGCTCGCGAATTAGGCGATTTTAATGGTTCGACGAGTCTAGCGGTTCAGGGCGAACGACGAATAACACGAATAAAACGAATAATCGTGAATAACCGCGGGCTGCTTTGATTCGACACCACCCACCTTTTGTTGTCTTTTTTTGGCTTTTTTTTATATTTTGTTTTTTACTTTGTACAAACAGACTTTGCTTTTCTGTTTTTATTTTACATTTTTTGGATTTCTGTTTTTAATTTTACATTTTTTATATTGAAAAAGATTTTCGATTTATAACACATTTCAACATTTTTAACAATTTACTAATATTTTTATTTGATAAACTAATCAAGACAAATAAATTTTATTTTTACTCGTATTTTGAAAAAGTTAGTTTTTAAAAAACAAATTTGTTATTTTTGAAAAACAAAGTTAATTTTTGCAAATGAGTTACTCTGTTACAGAAGGAAAAGAGGACGATACGATATCAGTATCAGTATAAGTCAGCTGATAAGGTATCAGTATCAGTCAACTCTGACATTTTTCATTTAGCCCAAAATACCTTGATATCGCGTATCTCCCTCGCTTTTTTTACGGATGGGCAAGAGTCGAACAAGTCACTGAAATTGTATCTATTCTAAACATCGTTTTGAACCGGCTTAAGATATCTTGTAATTAATAAAATAATTTTAAAAATATATGTAATTCTGATTTATAAGTAACTTATAAATTGTAGTCAACTATGTATTGTTCGTGTAATATCCAACTCAGCTCGTTTCGGCTTTGATTTAAATTTTGAAGAAGGGAACACCATACGTTCTAATTGATCCAAATATAATTTACTATTCAATGTAGCCGTTAATTATTTGTACTTAACAAACACGCAAGTAATTACAATTTTATGATTTATCAATTTGGAAAATCATATTGAGATTATATGTTTCCAATTAAAATGATTCTATATTTATTACCTAACTATGGAAACTTTTATTTAGCTAGATATTACAACTAATTAAGTAATTATACTTACCTCAAATGACATGAAAACGTGTAAAACCATATACCAAAAACAAATTAAGAAAAAACAAAGATCTCAACATATAAATGCGTGTTCATGTTATGCATCAAGAAATTTAATTATATTGATTTGCCTCATTGGCAAAGAAATCTCAGATGCGTTTACAAAAATGCACACATTTCATATTTAGTAGTGAAAGAGCAAAAAAGAGTTATATATAAACACATAACTTCCATATACTTTGATCTTGCCCTGTTTGGTGTTTTCTACAAAAATCATACAAGGCATCATGACAAGAAAGAAGGTGAAGTTAGCATTCATCAGTAATGATGCTTCTCGAAAAGCGACATTCAAGAAAAGGAAGAAGGGGCTGATGAAGAAGGTTGGAGAGTTGAGTACCTTATGTGGTATTGATGCTTGTGCTATCATTTATAGTCACTATGAGCCCCAACCTGAAGTGTGGCCTAATACAGAAGGTGTTCAGCGTGTGTTGGCTCAGTTTAAGCGAATGCCGGAGATGGAGCAGAGCAAGAAGATGGTTAATCAGGAGAGTTTTATGCGACAGAGGATTGCGAAAGCTAATGAGCAGTTGAAGAAACAGTGTAAGGATAATAGGGAGAAGGAAATGATTGAGGTTATGTATCAGTGTTTGACGGGGAAAATTGGATTACAAAATTTGATGATCCCGGATTTGAATGATCTTGGTTGGCTTATTGATCACAAGTTGAAGGAGATTTATAAAAGAATTGATCAGATATCGGCTACTAAGAAAAAGAATACTACTACTGGGAAAGTTGGCTCTGGCTCAGGATCTGGCTGTGGCTCGGGATCGGCTGCTGCAATGTTGAAAGGTAAAGGAGTGGCTAATTGTGTTGATGGAACGGAAGAAAAGGCTATACAGGGCGAGATGGAAGCAATGCAGCAGCAGCAGCAGAGACCGCCTTGGTTCAGCGACTGGATCAACAGCAATAATGGGAACAGCAGTACTGATCAGATGCTGAACCAGCAGCAACACTGCCAGAATTTGGGATCAACCAGTCGCGGTGAGGAGATGATGATGCCTTATGGAGATGCGCAGAATGGTGGAATGTGGTCAAGTGTATTTTTTCCATAGTTTCCAATCAGAACTACAATCAAGGAGAAGCAGATGAAAGGATTTATGTGATAGTGCTGGTTACTTTTGTTTTTGTTGTTTTTCCGATCAACGTTGAGGATGATGGTTAAAAATACCCATTTTTGGGTTGAATTTGCTCAAAATACCAATTTTCAAAAAAATATGCTCAAATGCGTATTACACGCATTTGAGAATTGGGTATGTAAGAAAATCATTAAAAATACGCATTTCGTATTATCATTGGGATACGCATTTGCCAAATGCGTATTACAAAAATATAAAAAAAAAAAACTGGATACTCATTTGACAAATTGGTATATAGTACAAAACAGGATAATCATATGGTAAATGCATATCCAAACGAATATTTTCAGCACTACACTCCGAGAATGGATATTTTCAGCATTTTGCACCAAAAAAATATTATTTTTAACATTCTTTCGAACTTTGAAGGATATTTGTTTTGCTTTAAATAAATTTCTATCTGGTGTGTTTTTATTTTGCGTTGCTACAATACTTTCATTGCTTGTTATATTCCTTTTTTTTTCTTCGTTATTTTTATACATTAATAACTTCAAGGTATATTAAATCTTATAATTGAGCAAATGGGGTTGGGTGAGACAATTTATTCAATGTGAAATGACTATTTTAACCCTTGTCCTATTTATTATTTCGTATTTGATATTTATTAATAGCTAATCTTCATTAAAGTATATGAATTATTTTGTAATTAATAGCTACACACACTTACATATATATATGTATACATATGTTATTTTCAATGATATAAAATTTAAAATATGATAAATTTAATTAAGAATTAGATATCTGAAATAATTATTAACATAAAAATTACAACAATTTTTTAGTAACATGTATTAAATTAATTGTGGTTTAAGAGAAATCATCACCAAATAATTTTAGGGTACACTTGCAAAATATAATATTTTTAAATTGTTTAAAATTTAATACGATTTTTTATGGCATACTTTAAACATCAAATACTTACTTATAAAATAGACAATAATATAGTCACATATATATCATCATGTTTTTGTAATATTACATAAAATCCTTATTAATATAGTACAAAAAAAGTATTTTACAGTTCAAAATATATTTTGTCACGTGTATAGTATATAGTCACATATACACTACACTATGCACGTGTATTACACAAAATTACCTCCAATACAACACAAAAAAAGTTATTATACAGTATCAAAGAGGCAAGTCGAGAATAATATAACTGCTATTAGAATTTTTTTTCAAATACAGCATAGAGCAAAATAAGGTTGATAATTCTCAATATTTATCATTAATTTAAATTTTTAAATATGCCAAAAAACATCAAAATTAATTTTAAAAAATTATAATATTTTAGAACATGTTGTGCCTCGCACGGGTTACAGAGCTAATTACAGAAGTATAGGTAAAGTTTAGTTCAAGAATATTTTTGGAGGTGAACATACACTGTTTTCTTAAGAGTGAATATTTAATTATTTATCAAGCATAAGCTAATAATATCCTAGAAGTGGTACAAGTCTTGAGATAGATAGGGAGCCCTTTCACTTCATTTAGAAATCGAATTGTGATCTGTTTTAATAATTTCTTACGGTTGTGCTACCAGAAGCCTATCTAGTGGCGGATCCGGGTTTCAATTTAAGGGGGGCCAGAAAAAAAAATTGTAATCAAATCAAGAAATATAAGCAAAAGAGCAAATGAACATATATTATAATGTAATATTTACAAGATCATCGGCCTATCTTTCATACTCTGAAATCGTTTCATAATTTCTTCATTTTCAATTGTTTGAAAAATATCTCTCTCAATATATGTTATCAAACAATCATTCAACCAAATATCTCCCATTCTATTCCGAAGCGTAGTTTTAACAAGTTTCATTGCTGAAAGTCCTCTCTCAACTGTTGCAGTTACAACCGGTAGAATTAGTGACAATTTTATCAACATATAAACCCAAGGAAATCCCATATCTTTGTGTTTTTGAACCATTTTTTGAGCAAGATCATGGATGTCCTTCAAATTTTGAAAATCAGCATTACTTCTCATGTCAACTATATAGCTAGAAAGCTGGTCTTCAAGTGATAGAAGACGAATTTGATCAAATTCTGAAGGATAAAATCTTGCAAGTTGAACTAATTTTTACTTATCAAAAGTTAAGAAATAATTCTGCGGATTTAGGCATGATATGCAGGAAAGTAACTCCATGTTATCTCTATCAAGACGCTCGTTAATCTCTTGCAATTGATAATCAATTATAGTATTCATCAAACTAATCTTGAAGTGGTGTTTATTAGAAACTTTTTGCAGTTTACCTCTTGATCTTCCACGAGGCATAGAGATAGCATCCATATCTGGGACATCGATCTCAAACTTTTCACAGAATTTGGAAACATCAACAATTAACTCATTCCATCCATCATCTCTGAATGTTTGTAACATTTTCTTCGATACATTTACCAAACATAAGCATTAGCAAGATCCTGGTCTTTTCTTTGTAGTACTTGTGATAAGTCATTTGTGATTCCTAAAACTTTTCTCATCAAATGCAATAGAAAAATAAACTCAAAGTCATTCATTGCATCAATAAGTCTATAAATCTCTCCTTTATTTTCATGAAAGGAAGGCATGTCTTTTATTTCTTCAAGCACATCAAGGGCCGGTGAAAATAAAGAAATCACACTTAGAATTGTATGATAATGCGAACCCCATCTTGTATCTCCAGGACGTTTAAGAACTGCCTCTTGATTCAAGCCTTTACCAGTCATTCGATTGCCTTGGGATATTTCTTCAGCTAACTTTTCTATTTGTTTCACCACGACTAATTCTTTTCTCTTGCAAGAAGCCCCAACAAAATTCACCAAAGATGCTAGATGGTCAAAAAATGAGCAAATTTTATCATGCTTTTTTGAAACTGCAACAAGTGTGAGCTGTAATTGATGAGCAAAGCAATGCACATAAAAGGCAGATGCATTTTCTGCTTGTATTAAACTTTTTAGCCCACTAATATGTCTGTTCATATTACTAGCCCCGTCAAAACCTTGACCACGAATACGCGATATGCTCAGACCACGTGTGGCAAAGAGTACGTCAATTGCTGATTTTAGGACAATCAAGAGATGGTTAAAAGATATCAAATTGCATGTACATGATGTTAACATATTAACTGGATCAATATATAGTGACAAGTGACTCTTATAGGATGCAAAGTGACTCTAATATGGTGAAAAGTGACTTACACGGTTGATTAGAGGCAAAATGTGGAACAAAATTGACTTGTGTGATAGTGGCACTAAGAGATGGTAAAAGGATATCAAATTGGATGTATATAATTTTAACATGTTAATTTTACAAATATATGGTGGTAAGTGACTCTTATAGGGTGCAAATTGACTCTAATATGGTGAAAAGTGACTTACATAGTTGATTAGAGTCAAAATGTGGCCCAAAGTTGAGTCCTATTATGAAATATCAAAGTGTGCTAAAACGAAGCTAAACTGGATATTCATGATGTTAACATGTTAATTGTATCAATATGGTGGCAAGTGGCTCTTATAGGGTGCAAAGTGACTCTAATATGGTGAAAAGTGACTTATATGGTTGATCACAGACCAACTGCCTATCATCTGAGATCACAGACCAACTGCCATTGTTTTTCTTTACAAATGTTGCTTGTTTATGTATTACACTTGACAAATATTGACTAGTTACTGATAAATTTCTTTTGTTGAGCTGTTGTATTAACTTCTGAGGTAATTTATGTTACTTCATGTTAAAGATATAAACTCTTTACTTGGGAGCTCTTACTTTATTGAGAACCTAGTAGTAGTAATGGTTGGCTGTCGTATCAAACCATATACCAAAAACAAATTAAGAAGAAACAAAGATCTTAACATATAAATGCGTGTTCATGTTATGCATCAAGAAATTTAATTATATTGATTTGCCTCATTGGCAAAGAAATCTCAGATGCGTTTACAAAAATGCACACATTTCTTATTTAGTAGTGAAAGAGCAAAAAAGAGTTATATATAAACACATAACTTCCATATACTTTGATCTTGCCCTGTTTGGTGTTTTCTACAAAAATCATACAAGGCATCATGACAAGAAAGAAGGTGAAGTTAGCATTCATCAGTAATGATGCTTCTCGAAAAGCGACATTCAAGAAAAGGAAGAAGGGGCTGATGAAGAAGGTTGGAGAGTTGAGTACCTTATGTGGTATTGATGCTTGTGCTATCATTTATAGTCAGTATGAGCCCCGACCTGAAGTGTGGCCTAATACAGAAGGTGTTCAGCGTGTGTTGTCTCAGTTTAAGCGAATGCCCGAGATGGAGCAGAGCAAGAAGATGGTTAATCAGGAGAGTTTTATGCGACAGAGGATTGCGAAAGCTAATGAGCAGTTGAAGAAACAGTGTAAGGATAATAGGGAGAAGGAAATGATTGAGGTTATGTATCAGTGTTTGACGGGGAAAATTGGTTTACAAAATTTGATGATCCCGGATTTGAATGATCTTGGTTGGCTTATTGATCACAAGTTGAAGGAGATTTATAAAAGAATTGATCAGATATCGGCTACTAAGAAAAAGAATACTACTACTGGGAAAGTTGGCTCTGGCTCTGGATCTGGCTGTGGCTCGGGATCAGCTGCTGCAATGTTGAAAGGTAAAGGAGTGGCTAATTGTATTGATGGAACGGAAGAAAAGGCTTTAGAGGGCGAGATGGAAGCAATGCAGCAGCAGCAGCAGAGACCGCCTTGGTTTAGCGACTGGATCAACAGCAATAGTGGGAACAGCAGTACTGATCAGATGCTGAACCAGCAGCAACACTGCCAGAATTTGGGATTTAGTCGCGGTGAGGAGACGATGATGCCTTATGGAGATGCGCAGAATGGTGGCATGTGGTCAAGTGCATTCTTTCCATAGTTTCCAATCAGAGCTACAATCAAGGAGAAGCAGATGAAAAGATTTATGTGATAGTGCTGGTTACTTGTGTTTTTGTTGTTTTTTCCGATCAACCTTGAGGATTATGGTCAAAAATACCCATTTTTGGGTTGAATTTGCTCAAAATACCCATTTTCAAAAAATATGATGAAAATACCGTTTTGGTTACGTATTTTGTAATTTGATAAGTGTAATACGCATTTGAGAATTGGGTATGTAAGAAAATTACTAAAGATACGCATTTCGTATTATCATTGGGATACGCATTTGCCAAATGCGTATCACAAAAATATAAAAAAAATAAAAACTGGATACTCATTTGACAAATGAGTATTTAGTACAAAACATGATAATCATATGGCAAATGCGTATCCAAACGAATATTTTCAGCACTACACTTCCAGAATGGATATTTTTCAGCATTTTGCACCAAAAAAATATTATTTTTAACATTCTTTCGAACTTTGAAGGATATTTGTTTTGCTTTTAATAAATTTCTATCTGGTGTGTTCTTATTTTTGCGTTGCTACAATAATTCCATTGCTTGTTATATTCCTTTTTTTTTCTTCGTTATTTTTATACATTAATAACTTCAAGGTATATTAAATCTATTATATATATAATAGAGCAAATGAGGTTGGGTGCGACAATTTATTCAATGTGAAATGACTATTTTAACCCTTGTTCTATTTATTATTTCTTATTTAATATTCATTAATAGCTAATCTTCATTAAAGTATATGAATTTTTTTATAATTAATAGCTACACACACTTACATATATATGTATACATATGTTATTTTCAATGATATAAAATTTAAAATGTGATAAATTTAATTAAGAATTAAAAATCTGAGATAATAATTAACATAAAAATTACATCAATTTTTTAGTGACATGTAATAAATTAATTGTGGTTTAAGAGAAATCATCACCAAATAATTTTAGGGTACACTTGCAAAACATAATATTTTTAAATTGTTTAACATTTAATACGATTTTTATGGCATACTTTAAACATCAAATACTTACCTATAAATGAGACAATAATATAATCACATATATATCTTCATGTATCTGTAATATTACATAAAATTATTATCAATATAATACAAAAAACGTATTTTACAGTTCAAAATATATTTTGTCACGTGTATAGTATATAGTCACATATACACTACACTATGCACGTGTATTACACAAAATTACCCCAATACAACACAAAAAAATTATTCTACAGTATCAAATATGAAGAGGCAAGTCGACAATAATATAACTGCTATTAGAATTTTTTTTCAAATACAACATAGAGCAAAATAAGGTTGATAATTCTCAATATTTATCATTAATTTAAGTTTTTAAATATGCCAAAAAAAATATTAAAATTAATTAAAAAAATTATAATATTTTAGAACATGTTGTGCCTCGCACGGGTTATAGAGCTAATTATAGAAGTATAGGTAAAGTTTAGTTCAAGAATATTTTTGGAGGTGAACATACACTGTTTTTTTAAGAGTGAATATTTAATTATTTATAAAACATAAGCTAATAATATCCTAGAAGTGGTACAAGTCTTGAGATAGCTAGGGAGCCCTTTCACTTCATTTAGAAATCGAATTATGATCCGTTTTAATAATTTCTCACGGTTGTGCTACCAGAAGCCTATCTAGTGGCGGATCCAGGTTTCAATTTAGGGGGGCCGGAAAAAAAAATTGTAATCAAATCAACAACTATAAGCAAAAGAGCAAATGAACATATATTATAATGTAATATTTACAAGATCATCAGCCTATCTTTCATACTCTGAAATCGTTTCATAATTTCTTCATTTTCAATTGTTTGAAAAATATCTCTCTCAATATATGTTATCAAACAATCATTCAACCAAATATCTCCCATTCTATTCCGAAGCGTAGTTTTAACAAGTTTCATTGCTGAAAATCCTCTCTCAACTGTTGCAGTTGCAACCGGTAGAATTAGTGACAATTTTATCAACATATAAACCCAAGGAAATCCAATATCTTTGTGTTTTTGAAGCATTTTTTGAGCAAGATCATGGATGCCCTTCAAATTTTGAAATTCAGCATTACTTCTCATGTCAACAATATAGCTAGAAAGCTGGTCTTCAAGTGATAGAAGACGAATTTGATCAAATTCTGAAGTATAAAATCTTGCAAGTTGAACTAATTTTACTTATCAAAAGTTAAAAAAGAATTCTGCGGATTTAGGCATGATATGCAGGAAAGTAACTCCATGTTATCTCTATCAAGACGCTCGTTAATCTCTTGCAATTGATAATCAATTATAGTATTCATCAAACTAATCTTGAAGTGGTGTTTATTAGAAACTTTTTGCAGTTTACGTCTTGATCTTCCACGAGGCATAGAGATAGCATCCATATCTGGGACATCGATCTCAAACTTTTCACAGAATTTGGAAATATCAACAATTAACTCATTCCATCCATCATCTCTGAATGTTTGTAGCATTTTCTTCGATACATTTACCAAACATAAAGCATTAGCAAGATCCTGGACTTTTCTTTGTAGTGCTTGTGATAAGTCATTTGTGATTCCTAAAACTTTTCTCATCAAATGCAATAGAAAAATAAACTCAAAGTCATTCATTGCATCAATAAGTCTATAAATCTCTCCTTTATTTTCATGAAAGGAAGGCATAACTTTTATTTCTTCAAGCAGATCAAGTGCCGGTGAAAATAAAGAAGTCACACTTAGAATTGTATTATAATGCGAACACCATCTTGTATCTCCTGGACGTTTAAGAACTGCCTCTTGATTCAAGCCTTACCAGTCATTCGATTGCCTTGGGATATTTCTTCAGCTAACTTTTCTATTTGTTTCACCCAGACTAATTCTTTTCTTTTGCAAGAAGCCCCAACAAATTCACCAAAGATGCTAGATGGTAAAAAAAATGAGCAAATTTTATCATGCTTTTTTGAAACTGCAACAAGTGTGAGCTGCAATTGATGAGCAAAGCAATGCACATAAAAGGCAGATGCATGTTCTGCTAGTATTAAACTTTTTAGCCCACTAATATGTCTGCTCATATTACTAGCCCCGTCAAAACCTTGACCACGAATACTCGATATGCTCAGACCATGTGTGGCAAAGAGTACGTCAATTGCTGATTTTAGGACAATCAAGAGATGCTTAAAGGATGTCAAATTGCATGTACATGATGTTAACATATTAATTGTATCAATATATATAGTGACAAGTGACTCTTATAGGGTGCAAAGTGACTCTAATATGGTGAAAAGTGACTTACACGGTTGATTAGAGCCAAAATGTGGAACAAATTGACTTGTATGAAAGTGGCACTAAGAGATGGTAAAGGATGTCAATTGGATGTGTATAATGTTAACATGTTAATTTTACAGATATATGGTGGTAAGTGACTCTAATTAGGGTGCAAAGTGACTCTAATATGGTGAAAAGTGACTTACATAGTTGATTAGACGTCAAAATGTGGCCCAAAGTTGAGTCCTATTATGAAATATCAAAGTGTGCTAAAACGAAGCTAAACTGGATTTTCATGATGTTAACTGCTAATTGTATCAATATGGTGGCAAGTGGCTCTTATAGGGTGTAATTGACTCTAATATGGTGAAAAGTGACTTATACGGTTGATCACAGACCAACTGCCTATCATCTGAGATCACAGACCAACTGCCATTGTTTTTCTTACAAATGTTGCTTGTTTATGTATTACACTTGACAAATATTGACTAGTTACTGATAAATTTCTTTTCTTGAGCATTGTATTAACTTCTGAGGCAATTTATGTTACTTCATGTTAAAGATATAAACTCTTTACTTGGGAGCTCTTACTTTATTCGAGAACCTAGTAATAGTAATGGTTGGCTGTCGTATCAGTAGAGTCGGCCAAACGTCGGGCCGCCCGTGCCGGGGCGAATTTCCAGCGGTCCGGTTCAACAGCCAGTTAACTCGTGAACATCTCGCGAATTAGGGGATTTTAATGGTCCGACGAGTCTAGCGGTTCAGGGCGAACGACGAATAACACGAATAAAATGAATAATCGTGAATAACTGCGGGCTGCTTTGATTCGACACCACCCACCTTTTGTTGTTGTTTTTTTTATATTTTGTTTTTTACTTAGTACAAACAGACTTTGCATTTCTGTTTTTATTTTACATTTTTTATATTCTGTTTTTATTTTACATTTTTTATATTGAAAAAGATTTTTGATTTATAACACATTTCAACATTTTTAACAATTTACTCATATTTTTATTTGATAAACTAATCAAGACAAACAAATTTTATTTTTACTCGTATTTTGAAAAAGTTAATTTTTAAAAAACAAATTTGTTATTTTTGAAAACATAGTTAATTTTTGCAAATGAGTTACTCTATTACGAAGGAAAAGAGGACGATACGATATCAATATCAGTACAAGTCAACTGATACGGTATCAGTATCAGTCAACTGACATTTTTTATTTAGCCCAAAACACCTTGATATCGCGTATCTCCCTCGCTTTCTTTACGGATGGGCAAGAGTCGAACAAGTGACTGAAATTGTATCTATTCTAAACATCGTTCCGAACCGGCTTAAGATATCTTGTAATTAATAAAATAATCTTAAAAGTATATGTAATTTTGATTTATAAGTAACTTATAAATTGTAGTCAACTATGTATTGTTCGTGTAATATCCAACTCAGCTCGTTTTGGCTTTGATTTAAATTTTGAAGAAGGGAACACCATACTTTCAAATTGATCCAAATATAATTTACTATTCAATGTAGCCGTTAATTATTTGTACTTAACAATCACACAAGTAATTACAATTTTACGATTTTACCGATTTGGAAAATCATATTGAGATTATATGTTTCCAATTAAAATGATTCTATATTTATTACCTAACTATGGAAACTTTTATTTAGCTAGATATTACAACTAATTATACTTATCTCAAATGACTTGAAAACGTGTAAAACCATATACCAAAACAAATTAAGAAGAAACAAAGATCTTAACATATAATGCGTGTTCATGTTATGCATCAAGAAATTTAATTATATTGATTTGCCTCATTGGCAAAGAATCTCAGATGCGTTTACAAAAATGCACACATTTCTTATTTAGTAGTGAAAGAGCAAAAAAGAGTTATATATAAACACATAACTTCCATATACTTTGATCTTGCCCTGTTTGGTGTTTTCTACAAAAATCATACAAGGCATCATGACAAGAAAGAAGGTGAAGTTAGCATTCATCAGTAATGATGCTTCTCGAAAGCGACATTCAAGAAAAGGAAGAAGGGGCTGATGAAGAAGGTTGGAGAGTTGAGTACCTTATGTGGTATTGATGCTTGTGCTATCATTTATAGTCAGTATGAGCCCCAACCTGAAGTGTGGCCTAATACAGAAGGTGTTCAGCGTGTGTTGGCTCAGTTTAAGCGAATGCCGGAGATGGAGCAGAGCAAGAAGATGGTTAATCAGGAGAGTTTTATGCGACAGAGGATTGCGAAAGCTAATGAGCAGTTGAAGAAACAGTGTAAGGATAATAGGGAGAAGGAAATGATTGAGGTTATGTATCAGTATTTGACGGGGAAAATTGGTTTACAAAATTTGATGATCCCGGATTTGAATGATCTTGGTTGGCTTATTGATCACAAGTTGAAGGAGATTTATAAAAGAATTGATCAGATATCGGCTACTAAGAAAAAGAATACTACTACTGGGAAAGTTGGCTCTGGCTCTGGATCTGGCTGTGGCTCGGGATCAGCTGCTGCAATGTTGAAAGGTAAAGGAGTGGGTAATTGTGTTGATGGAACGGAAGAAAGGCTTTAGAGGGCGAGATGGAAGCAATGCAGCAGCAGCAGCAGAGACCGCCTTGGTTCAGCGACTGGATCAACAGCAATAGTGGGAACAGCAGTACTGATCAGATGCAGAACCAGCAGCAACACTGCCAGAATTTGGGATTTAGTCGCGGTGAGGAGATGATGATGCCTTATGGAGATGCGCAGAATGGTGGCATGTGGTCAAGTGCATTCTTTCCATAGTTTCCAATCAAGGAGAAGCAGATGAAAGGATTTGTGTGACCGTGCTGGTTACCTGTGTTTTTGTTGTTTTTTGGATCAACCTTGAGGATAATGGTTAAAAATACCCATTTTTGGGTTGAATTTGCTCAAAATACCCATTTTCAAAAAATATGCTCAAATGCTAATTACACGCATTTGAGAATACTAAAGATACGCATTTCGTATTATCATTGGTATAGCATATGCCAAATTCGTATCACGCATTTGCAACAAATCATTGATACGCATAATGCATCACAAAATATAAAAAAAATAAAAACTGGATATCATTTGACAAATGGGTATTTAGTACAAAACAGATATCATATGGCAATTGCGTATCCAAACGAATATTTTCAGCATACACTCCCAGAATGGATATTTTCAGCATTTTGCACCAAAAAAATATTATTATTAACATTCTTTCGAACTTTGAAGGATATTTGTTTTGCTTTTAATAAATTTCTATCTGGTGTGTTCTTATTTTTCTTGCTACAATAATTCCATTGCTTGTTATATTCCTTTTTTTTCTTCGTTATTTTTATACATTAATAACTTCAAGGTATATTAAATCTATCTCTTCTATATATAATAGCACAACATGGGGATAATATTTTGAGATTAAAAAGTCTCATTGAAAAGACTAAATTACCCCTGTTTTTAATATTTATATAAAAGTTGTGTTTTGTGAGAATCGAACTCGAGCTGCTTCATTCTTCAACAACCTCGTACCACTACACCATATTGTCACATGTGCTTTTTATCATACATATTATGTAAGTGTGCGAAAGAAATATTTTATTTAACTTTAAATATAACTACTTGAATTCCGCAAAAAAATGATAGTTACTTGAATATTTGTACAATTAGTTTTAAAGAACTGAATTTCATATATAAATTTAGGCATAGTACACAAATGGATTATTATCTTATTTATTATTATTTCTTAGTTTGAAAATATATCTCAGATATTTTTAACATATTTTTAATTATAAAAAGTAATTAAAATATACATATATAATTTTTAAAGAAAATATTGAAAATAGAATCACCTATATATAAATAATCTAGATTGGTATTAAATATTTAGATAAATTCGAATTATAATGTGTCAATGAATTTTAGTTTATTTTGAATTTGAAATCAGAATTTGGCCCATTATTCAAAAAATACTTGAAATTTGACTACATGACTAGCCGAAAAACATTGTAATATTCTACGTTTAGTAAATTTAAATTACAAGTTCGACGAGAATATCTTACCAATAATGTGAAATTTTTTGATATCTTATATTAATATAAATTGATGTGTTTGAGGTATTTATAGAATCAAGTCAACTGATTATTTGTATTAAAATTACTAACTTCACTGGTAGCGCAATAGTGTTTTGGGACTTGTACTGATTTTAAAAATATTTGAAATTTGATATGAGATCTCACGAGATTTGTTAAAATTATGATGTTATATTAAATCGATTTATTTTTCATTTTTCACTTATAAAAACTAGCATTTTAAAAAAAATCTTTTAGATAAACAATATTTATTGATCAGAATAATATTGTACAAATATTTTAAATTATTTTAATATTTTGAATTATTCAAATAAAAGTTATATCTATACTATATTGTAGCATTTGATTCAATACATTGTATACTATTTAAAAAAATATTGGTCAATAATTTGAAGGAATTAACCAGTTCAACTAATATTTATAAAACTTTATCGAATTGAAAAATATTTAATTTTAGGAGAAGTATACAATATCAAATTATTATATGAAAAAATATTAGAGTTGTAATGAAAGAAACTAAAAATAGTTTAAATAAAATATAATTATAATTTTTCCTTCAAATTCTTGAAAAAAATCATGAACATCAATAATAAGTCTTACAATATATAATTTATTTCTATGTTACATGATTGATACTCGGTCGCGTAAAAAATATATATGGATTGTTTGTGAGTGATAATGTGAATACCATATATAAATTATTGCAATTTATTTATTACATAATTTTAATTTTTGAATAATTATAAATACATGTTATTTAAGTAATCAATTGCATCAGTAGATATTAATAATGATTATACATGTACATAAATTAGATATTTAGCATATAAATTTGAAACCAACGTAATTTCCTAAAAATGTAACATACGATAATTCACATGCTAACATAGACAAACTTAATCTTATTTTGTTAAGAGTAGTGTAAAAAAACTAACATTTTTCTAAACATACATACGTTAAATTTCAAAAACTAACATTTTCCATTAAAATCAACTTTTATATTAACAGTAGTGTAAATTTTATATTATTTTATATTATGATTGCAAGTAATTCTGAATTCAGTTATTCATTTTTTATCTTTTTAAATTGAGTAAGTTAATTGTAAATTAGTAGAGAACTCAATAATATATATACCAGTTATATAGTTTACTTAAATAAAATTTAAATTTTTTGGTCAACTCTATATTCAACATATATGTTAATTTTTAACTTTTTCTTTATAAACATACCAACGACATTCTACATATTAAATTTATTTGTTTCATTTTAAACGAACACTAACTACCCTATATTATTCTTCATTAAATACAATTATACAACACAAACAAGAATATATATATTTTTCTAATGAGCTATATTGGAAATGTTGTGTAATTTAGTAATGTCTTGACATATTTTATTCACATATACAACCTCATATCACTGCACCATATTGTCACATGTGCTTTTTATGATACACATAATATGTAAGTGTGCTAAGTTAGTATTTTATTTAGCTTTTAAGATAGCTACTTGAATTTCGAAAAAAAATAGTTACTTGAATATTTGTACAGTTAATTTTAAAGAATTGTATTTCACATATAAAGAATTGAAAAAAAAAATCTTGAATATTAATAATAAGTCTTTACAATATAATATATTTTTATGTTATAACCATGATTGATACTCGGTTGCGTAAAAAATAGATATGGATTGCTTGTCAGTAATAATGTGAATACCATATATATATATATTATTGCAATCTATTTATTTATTACATAATTTTAATTTTTGAATAATTCATATTATTTAAGTAATCAATTGTCTCACTAGATGTTAATAATGATTATACATGTATACAAATCAGATATTTAGCATATAAATAATTAAAACCATCTTAATTTACTAAAAAATAAATATACGATAATTTACATGTTGACACACACATAACTTAATCTTACTTTTTTAACAGTAGTGTAAATAAAAAACTAACATTTTTCCATACATACATATGTTGAATTTTAAAAACTAACATTTTTCATTAAAATCAACTTTTATAGTAGTGTAAATTTTATATTATTGTATATTATGATTGCAAGTCATTCTGACTTCAATTATGAATTTTTTATCTTTTCAAATTAAGTAAGTTAATTGTAAGTTATTAGTGAACTCGGTAATAATATAGCCCACTACATATACTTTATTTAAATAAAATTTAAAATTTTTGGTCAACTGTGTATACGACATTTATGTTTATTTTTAGCTTTTTCTTTGTAAACATACTAATGACGTTCTATAGATTAAGTTTAATCGTTTCGTTTTAAACGTACACTGACTACCCTTTTTATATTCATTCATTAAATACAAACATGGTTATAAATATCGGTAATCGGTACTAATCGGTTTAGGTACCGATTAGGGATTAATCGGCAAATCGGGGATTAATCGAAACAAAAATCGGATATATTTAATATTTTAATAATTTATAATATATTTACCTTATTTATTGAATTATATAATTCAAAAATAATTTATAAATATTAATCGGATTTCAAAAAATAGATCGGCCAAATATTTTTTAAGGATTAATCAGGGATTTTTAGAACACTGAATACAAATTATACAACACAAACAAGAATAGATATATATATATATATATTGCTTAATGAGCTATATTTGAAACGTTGTGTAATTTGGTAATATTTTGTATGAAAATAATACATATTGATAAATAATCAACTTGTATTTGATATACGTTAGACATTGTACAATATTTACAAATAAAAAAATAGCTAAAAATATTATAATTGTATATTGCATAAGTAAACTCTAAAAAATGACTCGTGTCTCGCATGGGTTATTATGCTAGTTATATATATAGAGCAAATGGGGTTGAGTGAGACAATTTATTCAATGTGAAATGACTATTTTAACCCTTGCTATTTATTATTTCTTATTTAATATTCATTAATAGCTAATCTTCATTAAAGTATATGAATTTTTTGTAATTAATAGCTACACACACTTACATATATATGTATACATATGTTATTTTCAATGATATAAAATTTAAAATGTGATAAATTTAATTAAGAATTAAAAATCTGAATAATATTAACATAAAAATTACATCAATTTTTTAGTGACATGTATAAATTAATTGTGGTTTAAGAGAAATCATCACCAAATAATTTTAGGGTACACTTGCAAAACATAATATTTTTAAATTGTTTAACATTTAATACGATTTTTTATGGCATACTTTAAACATCAAATACTTATAAATGAGACAATAATATAATCACATATATATCTTCATGTTCTGTAATATTACATAAAATTATTATCAATATAATACAAAAAACGTATTTTACAGTTCAAAATATATTTTGTCACGTGTATATATAGTCACATATACACTACACTATGCACGTGTATTACACAAAATTACCCCAATACAACACAAAAAAATTATACAGTATCAAATATGAAGAGGCAAGTCGACAATAATATAACTGCTATTAGAAATTTTTTTCAAATACAACATAGAGCAAAATAAGGTTGATAATTCTCAATATTTATCATTAATTTAATTTTAAATATGCCAAAAAAAATAAAAATTAATTAAAAAAATTATAATATTTTAGAACATGTTGTGCCTCGCACGGGTTATAGAGCTAATTATAGAAGTATAGGTAAAGTTTAGTTCAAGAATATTTTTGGAGGTGAACATACACTGTTTTTTAAGAGTGAATATTTAATTATTTATAAACATAAGCTAATAATATCCTAGAAGTGGTACAAGTCTTGAGATAGCTAGGGAGCCCTTTCACTTCATTTAGAAATCGAATTATCCGTTTTAATAATTTCTCACGGTTGTGCTACCAGAAGCCTATCTAGTGGCGGATCCAGGTTTCAATTTAGGGGGGCCGGAAAAAAAATTGTAATCAAATCAACAACTATAAGCAAAAGAGCAAATGAACATATAATATTTACAAGATCATCAGCCTATCTTTCATACTCTGAAATCGTTTCATAATTTCTTCATTTTCAATTGTTTGAAAAATATCTCTCTCAATATATGTTATCAAACAATCATTCAACCAAATATCTCCCATTCTATTCCGAAGCGTAGTTTTAACAAGTTTCATTGCTGAAAATCCTCTCTCAACTGTTGCAGTTGCAACCGGTAGAATTAGTGACAATTTTATCAACATATAAACCCAAGGAAATCCAATATCTTTTGTTTTTGAAGCATTTTTTGAGCAAGATCATGGATGCCCTTCAAATTTTGAAAATCAGCATTACTTCTCATGTCAACAATATAGCTAGAAAGCTGGTCTTCAAGTGATAGAAGACGAATTTGATCAAATTCTGAAGATAAAATCTTGCAAGTTGAACTAATTTTTACTTATCAAAAGTTAAAAAAGAATTCTGCGGATTTAGGCATGATATGCAGGAAAGTAACTCCATGTTATCTCTATCAAGACGCTCGTTAATCTCTTGCAATTGATAATCAATTATAGTATTCATCAAACTAATCTTGAAGTGGTGTTTATTAGAAACTTTTTGCAGTTTACGTCTTGATCTTCCACGAGGCATAGAGATAGCATCCATATCTGGGACATCGATCTCAAACTTTTCACAGAATTTGGAAATATCAACAATTAACTCATTCCATCCATCATCTCTGAATGTTTGTAACATTTTCTTCGATACATTTACCAAACATAAAGCATTAGCAAGATCCTGGTCTTTTCTTTGTAGTGCTTGTGATAAGTCATTTGTGATTCCTAAAACTTTTCTCATCAAATGCAATAGAAAAATAAACTCAAAGTCATTCATTGCATCAATAAGTCTATAAATCTCTCCTTTATTTTCATGAAAGGAAGGCATCTTTTATTTCTTCAAGCATCAAGTGCCGGTGAAAATAAAGAAGTCACACTTAGAATTGTTATAATGCGAACCCATCTTGTATCTCCTGGACGTTTAAGAACTGCCTCTTGATTCAAGCCTTTACCAGTCATTCGATTGCCTTGGGATATTTCTTCAGCTAACTTTTCTATTTGTTTCACCCGGACTAATTCTTTTCTCTTGCAAGAAGCCCCAACAAAATTCACCAAAGATGCTAGATGGTAAAAAATGAGCAAATTTTATCATGCTTTTTTGAAACTGCAACAAGTGTGAGCTGCAATTGATGAGCAAAGCAATGCACATAAAAGGCAGATGCATTTTCTGCTAGTATTAAACTTTTTAGCCCACTAATATGTCTGCTCATATTACTAGCCCCGTCAAAACCTTGACCACGAATACGCGATATGCTCAGACCATGTGTGGCAAAGAGTACGTCAATTGCTGATTTTAGGACAATCAAGAGATGTTAAAGGATGTCAAATTGCATGTACATGATGTTAACATATTAATTGTATCAATATATAGTGACAAGTGACTCTTATAGGGTGCAAAGTGACTCTAATATGGTGAAAAGTGACTTACACGGTTGATTAGAGCCAAAATGTGGAACAAAATTGACTTGTATGAAAGTGGCACTAAGAGATGGTAAAAGGATGTCAAATTGGATGTATATGTTAACATGTTAATTTTACAATATATGGTGGTAAGTGACTCTAATAGGGTGCAAAGTGACTCTAATATGGTGAAAAGTGACTTACATAGTTGATTAGAGTCAAAATGTGGCCCAAAGTTGAGTCCTATTATGAAATATCAAAGTGTGCTAAAACGAAGCTAAACTGGATTCATGATGTTAACATGTTAATTGTATCAATATGGTGGCAAGTGGCTCTTATAGGGTGCAAAGTGACTCTAATATGGTGAAAAGTGACTTATATGGTTGATCACAGACCAACTGCCTATCATCTGAGATCACAGACCAACTGCCATTTTTTTCTTTACAAATGTTGCTTGTTTATGTATTACACTTGACAAATATTGACTAGTTACTGATAAATTTCTTTTGTTGAGCTATTGTATTAACTTCTGAGGCAATTTCTGTTACTTCATGTTAAAGATATAAACTCTTTACTTGGGAGCTCTTACTTTATTTGAGAACCTAGTAGTAGTAATGGTTGGCTGTCGTATCAGTAGAGCCGGCCAAACGGTCGGGCCGCCCGTGCCGGGGCGAATTTCCAGGGTCCGGTTCAACAGCCAGTTAACTCGTGAACAGCTCGCGAATTAGGCGATTTTAATGGTCCGACGAGTCTAGCGGTTCGGGGCGAACGACGAATAACACACGAATAAAATGAATAATCGTGAATAACCGCGGGCTGCTTTGATTCGACACCACCCACCTTTTGTTGTCTTTTTTTGGTTTTTTTTATATTTTGTTTTTTACTTTGTACAAACAGACTTTGCATTTCTGTTTTTATTTTACATTTTTTGGATTTCTGTTTTTATTTTACATTTTTTATATTGAAAAAGATTTTCGATTTATAACACATTTCAACATTTTTAACAATTTACACATATTTTTATTTGATAAACTAATCAAGACAAACAAATTTTATTTACTCGTATTTTGAAAAAGTTAGTTTTAAAAACAAATTTGTTATTTTGAAAAACAAAGTTAATTTTTGCAAATGAGTTACTCTGTTACGGAAGGAAAAGAGGACGATACGATATTATCAGTATAAGTCAACTGATACGGTATCAGTATCAAACTGACATTTTTCATTTAGCCCAAAACACCTTGATATCGTATCTCCCTCGCTTTTTTTACGGATGGGCAAGAGTCGAACAAGTCACTGAAATTGTATCTATTCTAAACATCGTTCCGAACCGGCTTAAGATATCTTGTAATTAATAAAATAATTTAAAATATATGTAATTCTGATTTATAAGTAACTTATAAATTGTAGTCAACTATGTATTGTTCGTGTAATATCCAACTCAGCTCGTTCGGCTTTGAGAAATTTTGAAGAAGGGAACACCATACTTTCAAATTGATCCAAATATAATTTACTATTCAATGTAGCCGTTAATTATTTGTACTTAACAATCACGCAAGTAATTACAATTTTACGATTTTACCGATTTGGAAAATCATATTGAGATTATATTCCAATTAAAATGATTCATATTTATTACCTAACTATGGAAACTTTTATTTAGCTAGATATTACAACTAATTATACTTACCTCAAATGACATGAAAACGTGTAAAACCATATACCAAAAACAAATTAAGAAGAAACAAAGATCTTAACATATAAATGCGTGTTCATGTTATGCATCAAGAAATTTAATTATATTGATTTGCCTCATTGGCAAAGAAATCTCAGATGCGTTTACAAAAATGCACACATTTCTTATTTAGTAGTGAAAGAGCAAAAAAGAGTTATATATAAACACATAACTTCCATATACTTTGATCTTGCCCTGTTTGGTGTTTTCTACAAAAATCATACAAGGCATCATGACAAGAAAGAAGGTGAAGTTAGCATTCATCAGTAATGATGCTTCTCGAAAAGCGACATTCAGAAAAGGAGAAGGGGCTGATGAAGAAGGTTGGAGAGTTGAGTACCTTATGTGGTATTGATACTTGTGCTATCATTTATAGTCAGTATGAGCCCCAACCTGAAGTGTGGCCTAATACAGAAGGGTGTTCAGCGTGTGTTGGCTCAGTTTAAGCGAATGCCGGAGATGGAGCAGAGCAAGAAGATGGTTAATCAGGAGAGTTTTTATGCGACAGAGGATTGCGAAAGCTACATGAGCAGTTGAAGAAACAGTGTAAGGATAATAGGGAGAAGGAAATGATTGAGGTTTATGTATCAGTGTTTGACGGGGAAAATTGGTTTACAAAATTGATGATCCCGGATTTGAATGATCTTGGTTGGCTTATTGATCACAAGTGAAGGATGATTTATAAAAGAATTGATCAGATATCGGCTACTAAGAAAAGAATACTACTACTGGGAAAGTTGGCTCTGGCTCTGGATCTGGCTGTGGCTCGGGATCAGCTGCTGCAATGTTGAAAGGTAAAGGAGTGGTAATTGTGTTGATGGACGGAAGAAAAGGCTTTAGAGGGCGAGATGGAAGCAATGCAGCAGCAGCAGCAGAGACCGCCTTGGTTAGCGGACTGGATCAACAGCAATAGTGGGAACAGCAGTACTGAATCAGATGCATGACCATGCAGCAACACTGCCAGAATTTGGGATTAAGTCGCGGTGAGGAGATGATGATGCCTTATGGAGATGCGCAGAATGGTGGCATGTGGTCAAGTGCATTCTTTCCATAGTTTCAATCAGAGCTACAATCAAGGATAAGCAGATGAAGAGAAGTTATGTGATAGTGCTGGTTACTTGTGTTTTTGTTAGTTTTTTCGATCAATCCTTGAGAATGATGATTAAAAATATCCCATTTTTGGGTTGAATTTGCTAAAATACCCATTTTCAAAAAATATGCTCAAATGGGTATTACACGCATTTGAGAATCTGTGTATGTAAGAAAATTATTAGAGACACGCATTTCGTATTATCATTGGGATACGCATTTGCCAAATGCCGTATCACAATAATATAAAAAAAAAACTGGATACTAATTTGACAAATGGGTATATAGTACAAAACATGTAATCATATCGGTAAATGCGTATCCAAACGAATATTTTCAGCACTACACTCCCAGAATGGATATTTTCAGCCATTTTGCACCAAAAAATATTATTTTTAACATTCTTTCGAACTTTGAAGGATATTTGTTTTGCTTTTAAATAAATTTCTATCTGGTGTGTTCTTATTTTTGCGTTGCTACAATAATTTCATTGCTTGTTATATTCCTTTTTTTACTTCGTTATTTTTATACATTATAACTTCAAGGTATATTAAATCTTATAATAGAGCAAATGGGGTTGGGTGAGACAATTTATTCAATGTGAAATGGACTGTTTTAACCCTTGTCCTATTTATTATTTCGTATTTAATATTTATTAATAGCTAATCTTCATTTAAAGTATATGAATTATTTTGTAATTAATAGCTACACACACTTACATATATATGTATACATATGTTATTTTCAATGATATAAAATTTAAAATGTGATAAATTTATTAAGAATTAGATTAGTCTGAAATAATTATTAACATAAAAATTACATCAATTTTTTAGTAACATGTATTAAATTAATTGTGGTTTAAGAGACAATCATCACCAAATAATTTTAGGGTACACTTGCAAAACATAATATTTTTAATTGTTTAAAATTTAATACGATTTTTTATGACATACTATAAACATCAAATACTTCTTATAAAATAGACAATAATATAGTCACATATATATCCATCATGTTTTTGTAATATATACATAAAATCCTTATTAATATAGTACAAAAAAGTATTTTACAGTTCAAAATATATTTTGTCACGTGTATAGTATATAGTCACATATACACTACACTATGCACGTGTATTACACAAATTACCTCCAATACAACACAAAAAATTTATTATACAGTATCAAAGAGCAAGTCGAGAATAATATAACTGCTATTAGAATTTTTTTTCAAATACAACATAGAGCAAAATAAGGTTGATAATTCTCAATATTTATCATTAATTTAAATTTTTAAAGTATGCCAAAAAACATCAAAATTAATTTAAAAAAAATTATAATATTTAGAACATGTTGTGCCATCGCACATGGTATAGAGCTAATTACAGAAGTATAGGTAAAGTTTAGTTCAAGAATATTTTTGGAGGTGAACATACACTGTTTTCTTAAGAGTGAATATTTAATTATTTATCAAAGCATAAGCTAATAATATCCTAGAAGTGGTATAAGTCTTGAGATTAGATAGGGAGCCCTTTCACTTCATTTAGAAAATCGAATTGTGATCCGTTTAATATTTCTTCCGGTTGTTGCTACCAGAAGCCTATCTAGTGGCGGATCCGGGTTTCAATTTAAGGGGGGCCATAAAAAAATTGTAATCAAATCAAGAAAATAAAGCAAAGAGGCAAATGAACATATATTATATGTAATATTACAAGATCATCGGCCTATCTTTCATACTCTGAAATCGTTTCATAATTTCTTCATTTTCAATTGTTTGAAAAATATCTCTCTCAATATATGTTATCAAACAATCATTCAAACCAAATATCTCCCATTCTATTCCGAAGCGTAGTTTTAACAAGTTTTAATTGCTGAAAATCATCTCTCAACTGTTGCAGTTGCAACCGGTAGAATTAGTGACAATTTTATCAACATATAAACCCAAGGAAATCCAATATCTTTGTGTTTTTGAACCATTTTTTGAGCAAGATCATGGATGCCCTTCAAATTTTGAAAATCAGCATTACTTCTCATGTCAACTATATAGCTAGAAAGCTGGTCTTCAAGTGATAGAAGACGAATTTGATCAAATTCTGAAGGATAAAATCTTGCAAGTTGAACTAATTTTTACTTATCAAAAGTTAAGAAAGAATTCTGCGGATTTAGGCATGATATGCAGGAAAGTAACTCCATGTTATCTCTATCAAGACGCTCGTTCATCTCTTGCAATTGATAATCAATTATAGTATTCAGCAAACTAATCTTGAAGTGGTGTTTATTAGAAACTTTTTGCAGTTTACTCTTGATCTTCCACGAGGCATAGAGATAGCATCCATATCTGGGACATCGATCTCAAACTTTTCACAGAATTTGGAAACATCAACAATTAACTCATTCCATCCATCATCTCTGAATGTTTGTAACATTTTCTTCGATACATTTACCAAACAAAGCATTAGCAAGATCCTGGTCTTTTCTTTGTAGTGCTTGTGATAAGTCATTTGTGATTCCTAAAACTTTTCTCATCAAATGCAATAGAAAAATAAACTCAAAGTCATTCATTGCATCAATAAGTCTATAAATCTCTCCTTTATTTTCATGAAAGGAAGGCATGTCTTTTATTTCTTCAAGCACATCAAGTGCCGGTGAAAATAAAGAAATCACACTTAGAATTGTATGATAATGCGAACCCATCTTGTATCTCCTGGACGTTTAAGAACTGCCTCTTGATTCAAGCCTTTACCAGTCATTCGATGCCTTGGGATATTTCTTCAGCTAACTTTTCTATTTGTTTCACCGGACTAATTCTTTTCTCTTGCAAGAAGCCCCAACAAAATTCACCAAAGATGCTAGATGGTCAAAAAATGAGCAAATTTTATCATGCTTTTTTGAAACTGCAACAAGTGTGAGCTGCAATTGATGAGCAAAGCAATGCACATAAAAGGCAGATGCATTTTCTGCTAGTATTAAACTTTTTAGCCCACTAATATGTCTGCTCATATTACTAGCCCCGTCAAAACCTTGACCACGAATACGCGATATGCTCAGACCATGTGTGGCAAAGAGTACGTCAATTGCTGATTTTAGGACAATCAAGAGATGTTAAAGGATGTCAAATTGCATGTACATGATGTTAACATATTAATTGTATCAATATATAGTGACAAGTGACTCTTATAGGGTGCAAAGTGACTCTAATATGGTGAAAAGTGACTTACACGGTTGATTAGAGCCAAAATGTGGAACAAAATTGACTTGTATGATAGTGCACTAAGAGATGGTAAAAGGATGTCAAATTGGATGTATATAATGTTAACATGTTAATTTTACAAATATATGGTGGTAAGTGACTTATAGGGTGCAAAGTGACTCTAATATGGTGAAAAGTGACTTATAGTTGATTAGAGTCAAAATGTGGCCCAAAGTTGAGTCCTATTATGAAATATCAAAGTGTGCTAAAACGAAGCTAAACTGGATTTCATGATTTAACATTAATTGTATCAATATGGTGGCAAGTGCTCTTATAGGGTGCAAATGACTCTAATATGGTGAAAAGTGACTTATACGGTTGATCACACCAACTGCCTATCATCTGAGATCACAGACCAACTGCCATTGTTTTTCTTTAAAATGTTGCTTGTTTATGTATTACACTTGACAAATATTGACTAGTTACTGATAAATTTCTTTTTTGAGCTATTGTATTAACTTCTGAGGCAATTTCTGTTACTTCATGTTAAAGATATAAACTCTTTACTTGGGAGCTCTTACTTTATTGAGAACCTAGTAGTAATGGTTGGCTGTCGTATCAGTAGAGTCGGCCAAACGGTCGGGCCGCCCGTGCCGGGGCGAATTTCCAGCGGTCCGGTTCAACAGCCAGTTAACTCGTGAACAGCTCGCGAATTAGGCGATTTTAATGGTCCGACGAGTCTAGCGGTTCGGGGCGAACGACGAATAACACGAATAAAATGAATAATCGTGAATACCGCGGGCTGCTTTGATTCGACACCACCCACCTTTTGTTTTGTTTTTTTATATTTTGTTTTTTACTTTGTACAAACAGACTTTGCATTTCTGTTTTTTTATTTTTTTTTTGGATTTCTGTTTTTATTTTACATTTTTTATATTGAAAAAGATTTTCGATTTATAACACATTTCAACATTTTTAACAATTTACTCATATTTTTATTTGATAAACTAATCAAGACAAACAAATTTTATTTTTACTCGTATTTTGAAAAAGTTATTTTTAAAAAACAAATTTGTTATTTTTGAAAAACATGTTAATTTTTGCAAATGAGTTACTCTGTTACGGAAGGAAAAGAGGACGATACGATATCAGTATCAGTAAGTCAACTGATACGGTATCAGTATCAGTCAACTGACATTTTTCATTTAGCCCAAAACACCTTGATATCGCGTATCTCCCTCGCTTTTTTACGGATGGGCAAGAGTCGAACAAGTCACTGAAATTGTATCTATTCTAAACATCGTTCCGAACCGGCTTAAGATATCTTGTAATTAATAAAATAATCTTAAAAGTATATGTAATTTGATTTATAAGTAACTTATAAATTGTAGTCAACTATGTATTGTTCGTGTAATATCCAACTCAGCTCGTTTTGGCTTTGATTTAAATTTTGAAGAAGGGAACACCATACTTTCAAATTGATCCAAATATAATTTACTATTCAATGTAGCCGTTAATTATTTGTACTTAACAATCACAAGTAATTACAATTTTACGATTTTACCGATTTGGAAAATCATATTGAGTTATATGTTTCCAATTAAAATGATTCTATATTTATTACCTAACTATGGAAACTTTTATTTAGCTAGATATTACAACTAATTATACTTATCTCAAATGACTTGAAAACGTGTAAAACCATATACCAAAAACAAATTAAGAAGAAACAAAGATCTTAACATATAAATGCGTGTTCATGTTATGCATCAAGAAATTTAATTATATTGATTTGCCTCATTGGCAAAGAAATCTCAGATGCGTTTAAAAATGCACACATTTCTTATTTAGTAGTGAAAGAGCAAAAAAGAGTTATATATAAACACATAACTTCCATATACTTTGATCTTGCCCTGTTTGGTGTTTTCTACAAAAATCATACAAGGCATCATGACAAGAAAGAAGGTGAAGTTAGCATTCATCAGTAATGATGCTTCTCGAAAAGCGACATTCAAGAAAAGGAAGAAGGGGCTGATGAAGAAGGTTGGAGAGTTGAGTACCTTATGTGGTATTGATGCTTGTGCTATCATTTATAGTCAGTATGAGCCCCAACCTGAAGTGTGGCCTAATACAGAAGGTGTTCAGCGTGTGTTGGCTCAGTTTAAGCGAATGCCGGAGATGGAGCAGAGCAAGAAGATGGTTAATCAGGAGAGTTTTATGCGACAGAGGATTGCGAAAGCTAATGAGCAGTTGAAGAAACAGTGTAAGGATAATAGGGAGAAGGAAATGATTGAGGTTATGTATCAGTATTTGACGGGGAAAATTGGTTTACAAAATTTGATGATCCCGGATTTGAATGATCTTGGTTGGCTTATTGATCACAAGTTGAAGGAGATTTATAAAAGAATTGATCAGATATCGGCTACTAAGAAAAAGAATACTACTACTGGGAAAGTTGGCTCTGGCTCTGGATCTGGCTGTGGCTCGGGATCAGCTGCTGCAATGTTGAAAGGTAAAGGAGTGGTAATTGTGTTGATGGAACGGAAGAAAAGGCTTTAGAGGGCGAGATGGAAGCAATGCAGCAGCAGCAGCAGAGACCGCCTTGGTTCAGCGACTGGATCAACAGCAATAGTGGGAACAGCAGTACTGATCAGATGCAGAACCAGCAGCAACACTGCCAGAATTTGGGATTTAGTCGCGGTGAGGAGATGATGATGCCTTATGGAGATGCGCAGAATGGTGGCATGTGGTCAAGTGCATTCTTTCCATAGTTTCCAATCAAGGAGAAGCAGATGAAAGGATTTGTGTGACCGTGCTGGTTACTGTGTTTTTGTTGTTTTTTGGATCAACCTTGAGGATAATGGTTAAAAATACCCATTTTTGGGTTGAATTTGCTCAAAATACCCATTTTCAAAAAATATGCTCAAATGCTAATTACACGCATTTGAGAATACTAAAGATACGCATTTCGTATTATTGGTATATGCATAAAAAATATGCTCAAATTCGTATTACACGCATTTGAGAATACTAAAGATACGCATTTCGTATTATCATTGGGATACGCATTTGCCAAGTGCGTATCACAAAAATATAAAAAAAATAAAAACGGGATACTCATTTGACAAATGGGTATTTAGTACAAAACAGATAATCATATGGCAATGCGTATCCAAACGAATATTTTCAGCACTACACTCCCAGAATGGATATTTTCAGAATTTTGCACCAAAAAAATATTATTTTAACATTCTTTCGAACTTTGAAGGATATTTGTTTTGCTTTTAATAAATTTCTATATGGTGTGTTCTTATTTTTACGTTGCTACAATAATTCCATTGCTTGTTATATTTTTTTCTTCGTTATTTTTATACATTAATAACTTCAAGGTATATTAAATCTATCTCTTCTATATAATAGCACAACATGGGGATAATATTTTGAGATTAAAAAGTCTCATTGAAAAGACTAAATTACCCCTGTTTTTAATATTTATATAAAAGTTGTGTTTTGTGAGAATCGAACTCGAGCTACTTCATTCTTCATACAACCTCGTACCACTACACCATATTGTCACATGTGCTTTTTATCATACATATAATATGTAAGTGTGCGAAAGAAATATTTTATTTAACTTTAAATATAACTACTTGAATTCCGCAAAAAAATGATAGTTACTTGAATATTTGTACAATTAGTTTTAAAGAACTGAATTTCATATATAAATTTAGCATAGTACACAAATGGATTATTTATTTATTATTATTTCTTAGTTTGAAAATATATCTCAGATATTTTTAACATATTTTTAATTATAAAAAGTAATTAAAATATACATATATAATTTTTAAAGAAAATATTGAAAATAGAATCACCTATATATAAATAATCTAGATTGGTATTAAATATTTAGATAAATTCGAATTATAATGTGTCAATGAATTTTAGTTTATTTTGAATTTGAAATCAGAATTTGGCCCATTATTCAAAAAATACTTGAAATTTGAGTACATGACTAGCCGAAAAACATTGTAATATTCTACGTTTAGTAAATTTAAATTACAAGTTCGACGAGAATATCTTACCAATAATGTGAAATTTTTTGATATCTTATATTAATATAAATTGATGTGTTTGAGGTATTTATAGAATCAAGTCAACTGATTATTTGTATTAAAATTACTAACTTCGCTGGTAGCGCAATAGTGTTTTGGGACTTGTACTGATTTTAAAAATATTTAAATTTGATATGAGATCTCACGAGATTTGTTAAAATTATGATGTTATATTAAATCGATTTATTTTTCATTTTTCACTTATAAAAACTAGCATTTAAAAAAAATCTTTTAGATAAACAATATTTATTGATCAGAATAATATTGTACAAATATTTTAAATTATTTTAATATTTTGAATTATTCAAATAAAAGTTATATCTATACTATATTGTAGCATTTGATTCAATACATTGTATACTATTTAAAAAAATATTGGTCAATAATTTGAAGGAATTAACCAGTTAACTAATATTTATAAAACTTTATCGAATTGAAAAATATTTAATTTTAGGAGAATAGTATACAAATTATCAAATTATTATATGAAAAAATATTAGAGTTGTAATGAAAGAAACTAAAAATAGTTTAAATAACAATATAATTATAATTTTTCCTTCAAATTCTTGAAAAAAATCATGAACATCAATAATAAGTCTTACAATATATAATTTATTTCTATGTTACATGATTGATACTCGGTCGCGTAAAAAATATATATGGATTGTTTGTGAGTGATAATGTGAATACCATATATAAATTATTGCAATTTATTTATTACATAATTTTAATTTTTGAATAATTATAAATACATGTTATTTAAGTAATCAATTGCATCAGTAGATATTAATAATGATTATACATGTACATAAATTAGATATTTAGCATATAAATAATTGAAACCAACGTAATTTCCTAAAAAATGTAACATACGATAATTCACATGCTAACATAGACAAACTTAATCTTATTTTGTTAAGAGTAGTGTAAAAAAACTAACATTTTTCTAAACATACATACGTTAAATTTCAAAAACTAACATTTTCCATTAAAATCAACTTTTATATTAACAGTAGTGTAAATTTTATATTATTTTATATTATGATTGCAAGTAATTCTGAATTCAGTTATTCATTTTTTATCTTTTTAAATTGAGTAAGTTAATTGTAAATTAGTAGAGAACTCAATAATAATATATACCAGTTATATAGTTTACTTAAATAAAATTTAAATTTTTTGGTCAACTCTATATTCAACATATATGTTAATTTTTAACTTTTTCTTTGTAAACATACCAACGACATTCTACATATTAAATTTATTTGTTTCATTTTAAACGAACACTAACTACCCTATTTATATTCATTCATTAAATACAATTATACAACACAAACAAGAATATATATATTTTTCTAATGAGCTATATTGGAAATGTTGTGTAATTTAGTAATGTCTTGACATATTTTATTCACATATACAACCTCATATCACTGCACCATATTGTCACATGTGCTTTTTATGATACACATAATATGTAAGTGTGCTAAGTTAGTATTTTATTTAGCTTTTAAGATAGCTACTTGAATTTCGAAAAAAAATAGTTACTTGAATATTTGTACAGTTAATTTTAAAGAATTGTATTTCACATATAAAGAATTGAAAAAAAAAATCTTGAATATTAATAATAAGTCTTTACAATATAATATATTTTTATGTTATAACCATGATTGATACTCGGTTGCGTAAAAAATAGATATGGATTGCTTGTCAGTAATAATGTGAATACCATATATATATATATTATTGCAATCTATTTATTTATTACATAATTTTAATTTTTGAATAATTCATATTATTTAAGTAATCAATTGTCTCACTAGATGTTAATAATGATTATACATGTATACAAATCAGATATTTAGCATATAAATAATTAAAACCATCTTAATTTACTAAAAAATATAATATACGATAATTTACATGTTGACACACACACATAACTTAATCTTACTTTTTTAACAGTAGTGTAAATAAAAAACTAACATTTTTCCATACATACATATGTTGAATTTTAAAAACTAACATTTTTCATTAAAATCAACTTTTATAGTAGTGTAAATTTTATATTATTGTATATTATGATTGCAAGTCATTCTGACTTCAATTATGAATTTTTTATCTTTTCAAATTAAGTAAGTTAATTGTAAGTTATTAGTGAACTCGGTAATAATATAGCCCACTACATATACTTTATTTAAATAAAATTTAAAATTTTTGGTCAACTGTGTATACGACATTTATGTTTATTTTTAGCTTTTTCTTTGTAAACATGCTAATGACGTTCTATAGATTAAGTTTAATCGTTTCGTTTTAAACGTACACTGACTACCCTTTTTATATTCATTCATTAAATACAAACATGGTTATAAATATCGGTAATCGGTACTAATCGGTTTAGGTACCGATTAGGGATTAATCGGCAAATCGGGGATTAATCGAAACAAAAATCGGATATATTTAATATTTTAATAATTTATAATATATTTACCTTATTTATTATGAATTATATAATTCAAAAATAATTTATAAATATTAATCGGATTTCAAAAAATAGATCGGCCAAATATTTTTTAAGGATTAATCAGGGATTTTTAGAACACTGAATACAAATTATACAACACAAACAAGAATAGATATATATATATATATATTGCTTAATGAGCTATATTTGAAACGTTGTGTAATTTGGTAATATTTTGTATGAAAATAATACATATTGATAAATAATCAACTTGTATTTGATATACGTTAGACATTGTACAATATTTACAAAAAAAAATAGCTAAAAATATTATAATTGTATATTGCATAAGTAAACTCTAAAAATGACTCGTGTCTCGCACGGTTATTATGCTAGTTATATATATTATATATATAATAGAGCAAATGGGGTTGAGTGAGACAATTTATTCAATGTGAAATGACTATTTTAACCCTTGTCCTATTTATTATTTCGTATTTAATATTCATTAATAGCTAATCTTCATTAAAGTATATGAATTATTTTGTAATTAATAGCTACACACACTTACATATATATGTATACATATGTTATTTTCAATGATATAAAATTTAAAATGTGATAAATTTAATTAAGAATTAGATATCTCGAATAATTATTCACATAAAAATTACATCAATTTTTTAGTAACATGTATTAAATTAATTGTGGTTTAAGAGAAATCATCACCAAATAATTTTAGGGTACACTTGCAAAACATAATATTTTTAAATTTTTTAACATTTAATACGATTTTTATGGCATACTTTAAACATCAAATACTTACTTATAAAATAGACAATAATATAATCACATATATATCATCATGTTTTTGTAATATTACATAAAATTCTTATCAATATAATACAAAAAACGTATTTTACAGTTCAAAATATATTTTGTCACGTGTATAGTATATAGTCACATATACACTACACTATGCACGTGTATTACACAAAATTACCCCAATACAACACAAAAAAATTTATTATATAGTATCAAATATGAAGAGGCAAGTCAACAATATATAACTGCTATTAGAATTTTTTTCAAATACAACATATAGCAAAATAAGGTTGATAATTCTAATATTTATCATTAATTTAAATATTTAAATATGCCAAAAAAACATCAAAATTAATTAAAAAAATTATAATATTTTAGAACATGCTGTGCCTCGCACGGGTTATAGAGCTAATTATAGAAGTATAGGTAAAGTTTAGTTCAAGAATATTTTTGGAGGTGAACATACACTGTTTTCTTAAGAGTGAATATTTAATTATTTATAAAGCATAAGCTAATAATATCCTAGAAGTGGTACAAGTCTTGAGATAGCTAGGGAGCCCTTTCACTTCATTTAAAAATCGAATTGTGATCCGTTTTAATAATTTCTTATGGTTGTGCTACCAGAAGCCTATCTAGTGCCTATCTAGTGGCGGATCCAGGTTTCAATTTAAGGGGGCCGGAAAAAAAATTGTAATCAAATCAACAAATATAAGCAAAAGAGCAAATGAACATATTATAATGTAATATTTACAAGATCATCAGCCTATCTTTCATACTTTGAAATCGTTTCATAATTTCTTCATTTTCAATTGTTTGAAAAATATCTCTCTCAATATATGTTATCAAACAATCATTGAACCAAATATCTCCCATTCTATTCCGAAGCGTAGTTTTAACAAGTCATTGCTGAAAATCCTCTCTCAACTGTTGCAGTTGCAACCGGTAGAATTAGTGACAATTTTATCAACATATAAGCCCAAGGAAATCCAATATCTTTTTATTTTTGAACCATTTTTTGAGCAAGATCATGGATGCCCTTCAAATTTTGAAAATCGGCATTACTTCTCATGTCAACTATATAGCTAGAAAGCTGGTCTTCAAGTGATAGAAGATGAATTTGATCAAATTCTGAAGGATAAAATCTTGCAAATTGAACTAATTTTTACTTATCAAAAGTTAAG